>NC_034185.2:31736271-31777688 GCF_002021735.2 Oncorhynchus kisutch | reverse complement strand
GAAAGGCACACACCTGTCTATATAAGGTCCCACTATTGGCAGTGCATGTCAGAGCAAAAACCAATCCATGAGGTCAAAGGAATTGCCCGTAGAGCTCGAGACAGGATTGTGTCGAGGCACAGATCTGGGAAGGGTACCAAACATTTCTGCAGCATTGTAAGTCCCCAAGAACACAGTGGCCTCCATCATTTTTAAATGGAAGAAGTTGGAACCACACAAGACTCTTCCTAGTGCTGGCCGCCCGGCCAAACTGAGCAATCGGGGGAGAAGGGCCTTGGTCAGGGAGGTGACCGAGAACCCGATGGTCACTCTGGCAGAGCTCTAGAGTACCTCTGTGGAGATGGGAGAACCTTCCAGAAGGATAACCATCTCTGCAGCACTCCACCAATCAGGCCTTTATGGTAGGGTGGCCAGACGGAAGCCACTCCTCAGTAAAAGGCACATGACAGTGGGCTTGGAGTTTGCCAAAAGGCACCTAAAGACTCTCAGACCATGAGAAACAAGATTCTCTGGTCTGATGAAACCCAGATTTAACTTTTTGGCCTGAATGCCAAGTGTCACGTCTGGAGGAAACCTGGCACCATCCCTATGGTGAAGCATGGTGGTGGCAGCATCATGCGGTGGGGATGTTTTTAAGCGGCAGAGACTGGGAGACTAGTCAGCATCAAGGCAAAGATGAACGGAGCAAAGTACAGAGAGACCCTTGATGAAAACCTGCTCCAGAACGCTCAGGACTTCAGACTGGGGCAAAGGTTTACCTTCCAACAAGACAATAACCCTAAGCACACAGCTAAGACAACGCAGGAGTGGCTTCAGGACAAGTCCCTGAATGTCCTTTAGCGGCCCAGCCAGAGCCCGGGCTTGAACCCGATCGAACATCTCAGAAGAGACCTGAAAATAGCTGTGCAGCAACGCTCCCCCATCCAACCTGACAGAGCTTGAGAGGATCTGCAGAGGAGAATGGGAGAAACTCCCCAAATACAGGTGTGCCAAGCATGTAGCGTCATACCCAAGAAGACTCAAGGCTGTAATCTCTGCAAAATGTGCTTCACCAAATTACTGAGTAAATGGTCTGAATGCCTATGTAAATGTGACTTTTTCAGTTTTTTTTTAAATATATAAATTAGATAAGCGTCTAAAAACCTGTTTTTGCTTTGTCATTATGGGGTATTGTGTGTAGATTGATTAGGGAAAAAAACAATATAATACATTTTAGAATAAGGCTGTAACATAACAAAATGTGGAAAAGTCAAGGGGTCTGAATACTTTCCGAATGCACTGCATATGATATGATTAATTGAAGTCACACTATGTGTGTAAAAAGCCTGTATATTCCTGAGAGAAGATTTTGCTTGCAAGTTATTCTGATAGAGTGAAGAGAAGGAAACTAACTCAGAGTTTAAAACAAAGGCTGTTCCACCAATCTCAGTCTCTCCCTACACATCTCAGCTCACTATCCATCCAAATCGTACAGCTGCCCTGGATATATTGTTTCAGCTGTGAGCCCAACACATTCTAGGTCTTTTGTTGCAGAAAAACCTCAACTAGCCTGTACCACCGCACACTGACTCGGTACCGGTGCCCCGTATATATAGCCTCGTTATTGTTATTCTTATTGTGTTACTTTTTAGTATTACTTGTTATTTTTGCCTGCTTGGTAAATATTGTCTTCTTCTTGAACTGCACTGTTGGTTAAGGGTTTGTAAGGAAGCATTTCACGGTAAAGTCTACACTTGTTGTATTCGGCGCATGTGGCAAATAAAGTTTGATTTGATTTGATTTGTTTCCCCGCTTCAGCCCAAAACATCCTTATGCCTGTACCCATCTACTTGTATGTAACCCATGCTCTGCACACTGTGCACACTGAACATGTTTTGAAGCCTGTGTGCCTGAGGGGGTCTCTGCCCTGAGGCTCTCACCTGTTCTCCAACAAACCCCACAACAGGACAAGAGGAGATTGGCCACCGTGCGACAGGCAGCAGGGTGCTCTGTCAGGAAGTAGAGGGATGGCGAGGGTGGTGGGTTGATGCTTTCTGTCTGAATTTAGAGACAAACCCACAACAAGACCACAAGAGATGTGACAGGCAGCAGGGTGTTGTGTCAGGCAGTAACAAAGCCATCATGGCTCTCAGCCTGGGAAATCCGTCTGTTACTGGGCTTTGTAATCTCTGTCCTCTCTCTCTGACCCAACCTCACACAGAGGCCAGAATACTAGCAGAACTGAAAAAGAAAAGACTTCAGGGGTTTGGGGTTCGACAAAATAAGGAAAATCTGTGTTGGTTCCTTCACTTTATACAGGCTTGATGAAAGTTCAATGTGGACCGGTTCTGAATCAGGCATATCCTCTATTTCTGGAACTTAACGCAGATCAGACTGCCTGACATAGATTACATTCACAGTCAAATCCACAATGATTTCAACTGAGATGTTTGAGATCGTCTAGGCTTCTGAAGATTTAATCCTCACCTTTGCGCTGATGACAAACCAATGAACTGATGCCTGCATTATGAATCACACCACCTGTCTCCTAGACGGTCAGAAACATCAAGCATTCCAATGCCTGTGCATTGAAGACAGCAATAGTGTTTCCTGCCTATGTATTATGCTATAGTGTAGAATAATGATGTGCACGGCCGGCAGGACTACAGAAAGGGATTTCACAGCTGAAGGAATCTAATTCTCAGGCTAAATCTCCATAGCGTAGAGTGGGATATATTTTGGCAACAAAGTGATTTATTTTTTACTGCAATTATTCTCAACAAACTGTCTCATCTTCATTTCTGGAAGCGAGTGTGAGTGTGTGTGGCGGATTGTGTGTGCGTGAGCGAAGGGGATTACAGGGTGGCGGTGCAGTGTGTGCGTGTGTGTGTGTGTGTGTGTACTGGTGTGTTTCAGTGTGTGTGCTTGTGTGTGTGTGTGTGTGTGTGTGTGTCTGCGCCTGTGTACATATGTGTGTGGCCATGCGGGTTTGCATAATGTGAGTGATTCCAGGCTAATGTACATCTGACATACACCATATAATGGGGTTACATCATCCTTAAACAACAAAGAAATGAGACATAAATCGAGACCCAGACGACAGAGCTCATTATAACAGCCGTTACCTTTGACGTGGGCATTCTAGAAGGATCCCACTGAGATCAATACAGACAGCTTCCGACACGCACGCACGCACGCACGCACGCACGCACGCACGCACGCACGCACGCACGCACGCACGCACGCACGCACGCACGCACGCACGCACGCACGCACGCACGCACGCACGCACGCACGCACGCACGCAACGCACACACACCACCACACACACACACACACACACACACACACACACACACACACACACACACACACACACACACACACACACACACACACACACACACACACACACACACACACACACACACACACACACACACACACACACACACACACACACACACACACACACACACACACACAGCCTAGCCATTTTCCTTGTGGTGGTACAAAATGGTGGACATGGGTGATTCTCCCTCCCTGTCTGTTTTCAGGGAACTAATCAGTGCTTCCAAGAGTCTCAGAATCATCCAGCCTTGCGCTGCAGCCACCATTATCAGGCCGAGCATATAATTACCACTGGCAACTGAAGAAATCACCAGCTAGACGGCGCAATCAGGCTTGACCCTCCAAAAAAAGGTGTAGATTTCAATCACATTCAGAACAAAACTTTGAGCTAAAAACTAGAAAAAGGCTCTTATCATAGTCACTTTGAGGATGATAAATATTCAAATATTAAAATATTCACTGATGTTTCACACGTTTCTTTCGCACAGTTTGGAGCACGCAATGAAAACGGTATCTCTATGGTTTGGACGGAGTATGAGAACCACGTTGAACAGTTAAGTTATTTTGTTGGAGGACAGGAGAGCACAACTTTCACGGGAACACGGGAAGTGCTTTCACAGTTTCATCCATCTCGCTCACACATGAGGTTAGTGAGGCATGGCAGGTGAGGCGCTGTGAGAACACCACAGCACACTGCAGCTACAGCAGGACACTGAGAGATCCTCATCGTCAAGGCCACTGCCATTATAGTTACACAACCATAATATAATCGACCACCCCTGTGTCTTTGTTAAAAACTGTAACAAAGAGAGAGAAAGAAAGAGAGAGAGAGTGAGAGAGAGAGTAAAATTACACATACATAATAATACTAGAGAACACACTATACTTTATTTAATTGAACTGTAGTTGAATGTGTTGGACATTCCAGAACCATTTATTTATTTACATTTGGATATGTACCGCTCTGGGCCATCCTATATTCCCGGTGATCTGATAAGCCCTACTACAGCCCCAACACACTCTGCATGGTGAGACAGTAGAAAGGCAAACATGCTGTAACACTGTCCTTTCCCCCTGGGTCTGTAAGAACAACACAACACATCTCTAGCTCAACAGGATCTCTGCTATAGCCCCGGGTTCTATATGAATTATAAGATGGTATAGACCCGTGTCAGAGCCTAAGGAAAGAGATGGTCATATTCATATACGGCGACATATCACAAACAACGCCTAGACTGTTATCTGAGCAAATACCCTGCTCCGCTTTCTACCCAGAGGAAACAGGGGGAAAAGCCTTTGAGGTAGAAGACAACAGCATGCATCTACAAGGCCGCATATCATCTCAAACATCTAAACCCCATTTGCTTTATTTATAACGCAACAACAGAACCCCTATGGCGAAGAGATATTTTCTTGGCAGGTGAAAACAAAGGAAGCATGAACAAATTCGACCTCAAGCTCTCTCTTTTATAGCCTATGACCATTTCCATTGATATCATCTAGCTGAGTGAGTTGTTGCCGTGGAGATCAGAGTGGCCACAGTAGAGGAAGGGAGGAACGCGGAATAAGAAGCATGTTCCTATTCCCTGGGGCACATTGTTGCGGTAATCATGTAGTAATCTCAAAAAAGTGTTAAACAAATCAAAATAGATTTTATATTTGAGATTCTTCAAAGTAGCCACCCGTTGCCTTGATGACTGCTTTGTATACTCTTGGCATTCTCTCAACCAGCTTCATGAGGTAGTCATCTGGAATGCATTTCAATTAATAGATGTGCCTTAAAGTTATTGTGTCGAATTTATTTTCTTCTTAATGTGTTTGAGTCAATCAGTTGTGTTGTGACAAGGAAGGGTTGGCAAACAGAAGATGCCCTATTTGGTAAAAGACCAAGTCCATATTATTGCAAGAACAGCTCATATAAGCAAAGAGGAATGACAGTCCATAATTACTTTAAGACATGAAGGTCAGTCAATGCGGAAACGTTTCTTCAAGTGCAGTCGCAAAAACCATCAATCGCTATGATGAAACTGGCTCTCATCAGGACCGCTACAGGAAAGGAAGACCCAGAGTTACCACTGCTGCAGAGGATAAGTTCATTAGAGTTGCCTGACTCAGAAATTGCAGCACAAATAATGCTTCACAGAGTTCAAGAAACAGACACATCTCAACATCAACTGTTCAGAGGAATCCTTCATGGTTGAATTGCTGCAAAGAAACCACTACTGAAGGACACCAATAAGAAGAAGAGACTTGCTTGGGCCAAGAAACACAAGCAATGGACATTAGACTGGTGGAAATCTGTCCTTTAGTCTGATCAGTCCAAATTTGAGATTTTTGGTTCCAACCAGTGTCTTTGTGAGACGCAGAGTAGGTGAACGCATGAGTAGTTCCCACCGTGAAGCATGGAGGAGGAGGGGTGATGGTGTGGGGGTGCTTTGCTGGTAACACTGTATGTGATATATTTAGAATTCAAGGCACATTTAACCAGCATGGCTACCACAGATTTCTGCAGTGATACTCCATCCCATCTGGGTTGCGCTTAGTGGGACCATTGTTTGTTTTTCAACAGTACAATGAATCAACACACCTCCAGGCTGTGTAAGAGCTATTTGACCAAGAATGAGAGTGATGGAGTGCTGAATCAGATGTCCTGGCCTCCACAATCATCCAGATTGACTGACCTTCATTTCTCTTTGCTTATTTGAGCTGTTCTTAATATGGACATGGTCTTTTACCAAATAGGGCTTCTTCTGTATACCACCCCTACCTTGTCACAACACAACTGATTGACTCAAAAGCATTAAGAAGGAAATAAATTCCACAAATTAAGAGGTTTTCTTTTAACAAGGCACACCTGTTAATTGAAATGCATTCAAGGTGACCTTATGAAGCTGGTTGAGAGAATGCCAAGAGAGTGCAAAGCTGTTGGAACGGCTCAACCGCGAAGTGGTAGGTCACACAAGCTCACAGAACGTGAGTGCCGAGTGTCGCTGAAGCGAGTAGGGCATAGAGATCGTCTGTCCCCCGGTTGCAACACTCACTACCGAGTTCCAAATTGCCTCTGGAAGCAATGTCAGCACAATAACAATTCATCTGGAGCTCCATGAATTATTTTTCCATGGCCGAGCAGACCAAAAAGCCTAAGATCATCATGCGCAATGCCAAGCGTCGGCTGGAGTGGTGTAAAGGTCAACACCATTGGATTCTGGAGCAGTGGAAACGTGTTCTCTGGAGTGATGAATCACGATTCACCATCTGGTAGTCCGTCTGACTAATCTGGGTTTGGCGGATGCCAGGAGAACGCTACCTGCCCCAAAGCATAGTGCCAACTGTAAAGTTTGGTGGATGAGTAATAATGGTCTCGGGTTTTTCATGGTTTGGGCTAGGCCCTTTAGTTCCAATGAAGGGAAATCTTAATTCAAGAGCATACAATTACATTCTAGACAAGTATGTGCTTTCAACTTCTTGGCAGCAGTTTAGGAAACAGTTCCTGTTTCAGCATGACAATGTCCCCATGCACAAATCGAGGTCCATATGGAAATGGTTGGTCGAGATTGGTGTGAAAGAACTTAATTGGCCTGCACAGAGTCCTGACTTCAACCCCATCAAACACTTTTGGTATGAATTGGAACGCCGACTGCGAGCCAGGCTTAATCGCCCAACATCAGTGCCCAACCAAACTAATGCTCTTGTTGCTGGATGGAAGCAAATCCCAGCAGCAATGTTCCAACATCTAGTAGAAAGCCTTCCCAGAAGAGTGGAGGCTGTTATAGCAGCAAAGGGGGGACAAACTCCATATGAATGCCCATGATTTTGGAATGAGATGTTCATCTAGCAGACGTCCACATACTTTTGGTCATGCACTGTACGTACAGCACAATTTGTTTTACACCACAGACCCAAGGCATGACAATGACCAGGAACGCTCCTGGAAAACTGAAGCCAGGCTCCCACTCTCTCTTCCCCTCTCCTCCTCTCTACCCAATCTTGTCTTGTCTTCTCTTCTCTTCCCTTCTCCTCCCCTCTCTCCACTTCTCTCTCCTCTCCTCTCCTCTCCTCTCCTCTCCTCTCCTCTCCTCTCCTCTCCTCTCCTCTCCTCTCCTCTCCTCTCCTCTCCTCTCCTCTCCTCTCCTCTCCTCTCCTCTCCTCTCCTCTCCTCTCCTCTCCTCTCCTCTCCACTCTTCTCCTCCCCCTCTCTCCACTTCTCTCTCTCCTCTCCTTTCCTCTTGTCCCTTTCTCCTCTCATCTCTCTCCTCTCATCTCCTTCCCTCTTGTCCCTCTCTCCTCTCATCTCTCCCTCTCCTTTCCTTTCCACTACTCTTAAATTGTAGTCATTCAACAGACATTCTTATCCAGAGCCACATACAGATAGCCTGGTGAGACAACCACATATTACAGTTGTAATAAGTACATTTTTCCTCAATGGCTACTTTATCAGCAAAGTTTGTGCAAAAGTTAGTCTCCTCTCCTTCCCTCTCCTCTTCTCTACTCCAGTCCTCTCCTCTCCCCTGGTCTCCTCTCCTCTCCCCGCACCCCTCCTCTCCTCCACTCTCCTCCTCTTCCCTCTCTCCTCACCCCTGGTCTCCTCTCCCCGCATCGTCCCTCCTCTCCACTCTCCTCCCCTTTCCTCTCTCCTCTCCTCCACTCCACTCCCCTCCCCTCCTCTTCCCTATATCCTCCACTCTCTCCTCTACTCCAGTCTCCTCTCCTCCACTCTCCTCCTCTTCCCTCTCTCTACTCCTGTCTCCTCTCCTCTCTCCTCTCTTCCACTCTCCTCCTCCTCTTCCCTCTCTCTACTCCTGTCTCCTCTCCTCTCTCCTCTCTTCCACTCTCCTCCTCCTCTTCCCTCTCTCTACTCCTGTCTCCTCTCCTCTCTCTCCTCTTCCACTCTCCTCCTCTTCCCTCTCTCTACTCCTGTCTCCTCTCCTCTCTCCTCTCTTCCACTCTCCTCCTCCTCCTCTTCCCTCTCTCTACTCCTGTCTCCTCTCCTCTCTTCCACTCTCCTCCTCCTCTTCCCTCTCTCTACTCCTGTCTCCTCTCTCCTCTCTTCCACTCTCCTCCTCCTCCTCTTCCCTCTCTCTACACCTGTCTCCTCTCCTCTCTCCTCTCTTCCACTCTCCTCCTCCTCCCCTTCCCTCTCTCTACTCCTGTCTCCTCTCCTTTCCCCCAGATAGTCATCTCCTTGCCGGAAGCTTTCATTTCGATTGGCTCACGTCTGATCTGTGTTATCATGTCCAATCTTGGCTTTGACAGGACGACAAGGGAGAGGCTTGTATTACAAGGGGAATCGATGTCATTCAGCCATATAACTATCAATAGGCTGACACAAGTATTTTCACTCTCTCCCTCGCAGATAGATGAGAGGGGATAAAGACAGGGGGAGAGGAGGGTGGGTGGTAGGGGCATGTATGTGATGGTCCATATACTGTATGCTATGAGCTGCAACGAGAGTTTCCGGAAGTGGATTCTCAAGCCTCGTTACCCACGGTGATATCAAATATTTGCGGAGAGCGATGCTGTGCAACGTAAAAATGATATTTTCTACCGAGAACGCAAAACAATTTGTGTGTTAATGAAGTGCCCCATCAGTTATGAATGTTTCAAACTCTGTGTTGAGAAGTCGCGGTTTTATCATTAGTTTCTGTTTCAAAAAGCACAAAAACCAACACTAACCATGAGCCTCGGGGTCTGTATCGTCCAACCACTGAGTAGATACAAGTCACGTGATCTGTTAGCGAACACATGAGACATCACGTGTTCACTAGCAGATCACGTGACTTGTATCTGCTCTGTGATTGGACAATACAGACCGCAATGCTGTAAAGGATAAGTAGTTAGTTTGCCCCCTAACTCTGGCATGTACACCGTTTTGTTCCCTTGATTTCTTCTTCTAAAGAGTGTTTTACTATATGATGCTGCTGGATGAGGTCTACAATTACATGATTGCTTTTCATTAACACAAAATACATTAGCGATTATACAGGGCTGTAATAGAACGCCGGCCCCGAACTATAATACCCTTACAGACGAGGTTCGTTTTCTGATGTTGACTTTGTCCCTTAATATAGTAGATGTATTACAGCTAAATGGGTTCTAAAACCAACTCTCAATCTAAAGCTGTGCCCTAAGTGATTTCCAAGATCAAATATTGATATTTCCATTGTGCCGCCCTTGGTGGGCCTTTTCTCACTTCTTTGTCATCTTCTCTCTTCTGCTTCTTCTTCGACCTCCTGCAGTCAGCATTATATATCACAATAAAAAATGTTTCAAAAAAAAGAGAAGCAGAAAATACATTTAATTTGTTCACACTGTCGCACTCGCATTGCAGTTTCAGTGGAATAGTTTGTGTGGAGTATTTCTTTCTCTGGTCTGGCTTCTGTACACAGAGCTGAGTGCTGAGAGCACTCGAGAGCATGGTTGTTGGCTGGCAGTATCTCAGTCTACGTCCCAAATGGCACCCTACAGTATTCCCTGCATAGTGCACTACTTTTGACCAGAGCCCTATGGGCCCTGGTGCACTAAATAGGGAATAGGTTGACATTCAGGACAAAAGGTACAGTGCAGTCTAATTGCCCGGTGGGCCAGTAGGCAGCCCATATCAAACAGAAGTCGTTTATCTTCCTGTGGAAAAGGAAATGGTCTTTGGACCCGATCCTTAATCACTGGGCCTGCTGCTGCACAGGACAAGGTCATCAGGGAGGGGCTGACAAAACACTCAGAAAACACTCAGGGAGAGAGAGAGGGAGAGAGGGGAGAGAAAGAGAGGGACAGGGGAGAGAGAGAGAGAGCAGGGGGAGAGAGCGCAAGAGAGGGACAGGGGAGAGAGAGAAAGAGGAGAGAGAGAGAGAGGGGAGAGAGAGAGGGACAGAGAGAAAGAGAGAGAGAGAGCAGGGGGAGAGAGTGCAAGAGAGGGACAGGGGAGAGAGAGGAGAGAGAGAGAGGGGAGAGAGAGAGAGGGACAGAGAGAAAGAGAGAGAGATGGGAGAAAGAGAGAGCGAGCAAGGGGGAGAGAGAGGGACAGAGAGTGAGAGAGAGGGAGAGAGAGAAGGGAGAGAGAGAGGGGGACAGGGAGAGAGAGAGGGACAGAGAGAAAGAGAGAGAGAGAGAGCTAGGGGGAGAGATGAGAGAAAGAGAGAGAGAGCGAGGGAAGAGAGAGCGAGAGAGAGAGAGCAAGGGGGAGAGATGAGAGAAAGAGAGAGAGAGCGAGGGAAGAGAGAGCGAGAGAGAGAGAGAGAGCAAGGGGGAGAGAGAGAGAGGGGGGAGGTGAGAGAGAGAGAAAGAGAGAGGGAGAGAGGGAGGAGAGAGAGAGAGAGAGAGAGAGAGAGAGAGAGAGAGAGAGAGAGAGAGAGAGAGAGAGAGAGAGAGAGAGGAGAGAGAGAGAGAGAGAGAGAGAGAGAGAGAGAGAGAGAGGGAGAGAGAGAGAGGGGTCAGAGAGTGTGAGAGAGAGGGATGACGAGAGAGAGAGGGACAGGGGAGGAAGCGGGAGAGAGGACATGGGAGAGCGAAAGAGAGGGACGGGGGAGAACGAGAGAGAGGGACGGGGGAGGGAGAGAGAGAGAGGGACGGGGGAGAGCGAGAGAGAGGGACGAGGGGAGAGCGAGAGAGAGGGACAGGGGAGAGCGAGAGAGAGGGACGGGGGAGGGGACGGGGGAGAGCGAGAGAGAGGGACGGGGGAGAGAGAGAGAGAGGGACGGGGGAGAGCAAGAGAGAGGGACGGGGGAGAGAGGAGAGGAGGCACGGGGGAGAGAGAGAGAGAGAGGGACGGCGGGAGAGCGAGAGAGAGGGACCGGGGAGAGAGAGAGAGCGGGACGGGGGAGAGAGAGAGAGAGGGACGGGGGAGAGAGAGAGAGAGAGGGACAGGGGAGAGAGAGAGAGAGGGGGGAGGTGAGAGAGAGAGAGAGAGGGAGAGAGGGGGCTGGAAGAGAGGTGAGACTCATCCCATGCTGTGCAGTGTGATATGTGCTATGCAGCTAAAATTAGCGAGGCATACGTTATGTTCTGTATGCTCGCAAGGTTATTACTGTATAGGGATATTTCAATTATATGTACCAGTGTTGAGAAGTAGGGTCTAGTCACCATGTGTGGTTTCCTGTTTAAAGAGTGAAGTGAGAATAATGAAGGAGGAAAGGTAAGGGCCTGAGACTCCTGGGTGATCAGAGGATGAGAAGAGGACAGAAGGAGAAGGGGGAAGGATGAGAAGTGGAGAGGGTAAGGGAATGGTAAGACTTCTTAAAAAGGAGGATGAGAAGAATGTAGAAGAGAGGATGAGGACAAGAGGTGTGAAGGGATGACTTGAGGGAGGATAGTAGGATAGTAGGGGAAAGAACTCGCTAGGACATGCACATGGGGAGAGGAGAGGAGGAGGATGAGATGAAAGAATAACAAGAAGGGCAGATAGGAAAGGTGGAGGGGATTATTGGAGAGGAGGATGACAGTACTAGGCCAGTAGGGGAAAGGCTCTCTGGGACATGTTCCTATGGAGAGGAGGAGAGGAGAGAACGGGAAGAGGAGAAGGGGAGGATGACAGTACTAGGCCAGTAGGGGAAAGGCTCTCTGGGACATGTTCCTAGGGAGAGGAGGAGAGGAGAGAATGGGAAGAGGAGAAGGGGAGGATGACAGTACTAGGGCAGTAGGGGAAAGGGCTCTCTAGGACCCAGGGAGAAGAAAGGAGGTATTGGCTGAGTTATTCTAAGCATCTGTCAGCTATCATACTCTGGTCTCTTGTCAGGGATAATGACTCTGGAACAGGCTCACAACACTATAACAGCTCCAGCTCCCTCAATAATACTGCAAACACAGCAAGAATACTATTTGATTGAATTGAATAGAAGGTTGATGGGGTTGAAGTCACAAAGAGATAGAGTTTGATAAGTTCCCTTGTCCTGTCTTGCATTTGAATGCCTCACCAGCTTCTCTCACAAGGAAGATGCTATCACTTTAAGGCTGCGATACAGAATTGATGTGCTTCGCTGTGCGTCGTTCAGCCCACTAAGCTGAAATCTTTACTTATCACAAATTAAACAACGAGGTCCCTTCTGAGTTCAACCCTTAACGAGCACAACCCCAAATTAAGCATATTCGATTAAGTTTCTATTTAAAAAATATGAAAGTTGAAAGCATTACAACTAATTGATGAAGAAATTGCATAAAATATACTTCAGAGCCCCTGCTGTACACGATTCCTATTCTCTTTCATGGGCTCATTGGTATGGTTTGCATCCCAAAATAGCACCCTATGTCCTATAGTGCACTACTTTTGAACAGAGCCCTATGTTCCCTGGTCAAAAGTAGTGCACTACATAAGGAATAGGGTGCTATTTGGAACGCACACGCATTGGCTTGCAACAGGCTGTAGTGTGGTACATAATGCACTGTAACAACTCTCCATGGGTAACAATGGGAATCACCCTCCCCCCTTTCCCCCCATTCAGAATGAACCAGAAAACAGCTGTGCTTAGCCATAACACATTTCATTACCACATCAAAGGCAACGCCACGCTATTTACATAGTGGGTATTTACGCTGTGTTATTCACACACACACACACACACACACACACACACACACACACACACACACACACACACACACACACACACACACACACACACACACACACACACACACACACACACACACACACACACACACACACGTCAGCTGAACTTAAAGTAGGCTGGTGAGAACATACACCGATGTGCAGGAGAGATTCATTATTCACATTAAGGCTTTACATCAACTTGGCTGTGAACATGGCCAAGTCAAACCCTGATTTACACGTGCTTGCACGCTCACACACTCCAGCCCCCACCCCCGCCGTCAAACCTTGATTTACCTCGACAGAGACCGACGGTGCTGTGAGGTAGTGGGCTTTCTGACGTGAGGAGGGGAATAGGGCGCAAGAAAACAGCATTCCTTCAAAACTATCTATTTATTTTGAAAGAATAGTCCTGCCAAAAGGTGCATCATTTATATGTACAGTACACACGAGTCAGCCACAGTGAGTATGTTCAGTTATGTGTGAAACAACTGTTCAACCCATGCAGTCAGCTATACTGAAAAACATGTATAATGTTGGTCACGTGTTTCATGAGCTGAAATAAAAGATCCTTTTTTCCGTACGCACAAAAAGTGTATTTCTCTCACATTTTGTGCACACGTTTCTTTACATCCCTGTTAGTGAGCATTTCTCTGTTGCCAAGACAATCCATCCACCTGACAGGTGTAGCATATCAAGAAGCTGATTAAACGGCATGATCATTACACAGGTGTACCTTGTGCTGGGGGACAATAAAAGGCCACTAAAATGTGCAGTTTTGTCACACAACACAATGCCACAGATGTCTCAAGTTTTGAGGGAGCGTGCAATTGGCATGCTGACTGCAGGAATGTCCACCAGAGCTGTTGCCAGAGAATTGCATGTTAATTTCTCTACCATAAGCCGCCTGTAACATTGTTTTAGAGAATTTGACAGTATGTCCAACCGGCCTCACAACCGCAGACCACACTAGCCTGGGACCTCCACATCTGGCTTCTTCACCTGCGGGATCGTCTGAGACCCGGACAGCTGATGAAACTGAGGAGTATTTCTGTCTGTAATAAAGCCCTTTTGTGGGAATAAAACGTATTCTGAATGGCTGGTGGTTGGGCACCTGCCCAGTCATCTAACATCCATAGATTAGGGCCTAATTCATTTATTTCAATTGACTGATTTCCTTATATGAACTGCAACTCATGAAGTCTTTGAAATTGTTGCATGTTGTGTTTATATTTTTGTTCAGTATAGTTGTGTTGGCAGCCAGCAGCATGATTTGGGATGACCATCTACCTCCTGCTGGGTCTGCTAGTGTCCTATGGTTTAGCTGAGACTAATAGTATGCGTGTAATTGATGTGGGTGTTGTTGTGTTGTCCCATGGTGTGTAAACGCCCCGTTGTGATGGCTGACACACGGACACACACTGACACACGGACACACACACACGCACACACACACACACACACACACACACACACACACACACACACACACACACACACACACACACACACACACACACACACACACACACACACACACACACACACACACACACACACGGTGGATCCGTCTAGCCCAGTGAGACATGGACACATCCATTACACCCACACCCCTGCAGTTCACCACCGGAGCTGCCTGCCTCCTTGTGTGTGTGTGTGTGTGTGTGCGTGTGTGTGTGTGCTCCCCCCTGATTCCCCCTCACTGAGAGACAAACTGGCACACAGAGGCCTGGCTAGTCTAATGGGCCTCCCTCTATATACCATCTTCTAATCCCAAACACTCACACACTCCACAGATGACCCATAAAATATGTATCCGCACCAGACAAGACCCCCATCAGTGAGGAACAACGTGTCTTGGCAGTGCTAGGGTGAGATGCTGTGTTAGCAGGCAAGGGAGATAGAAAGAGGAGAGACACCTCTGTTTCTCTATGTTCCGCGGTGTTCCTTTTCAAGATGTGTGTGTTTGTGTTCTTTGGCGCAGACTCCGCTGTGTGTGTTCTCTCTAACAGCCCAGGTTGACCCAGCCCTTAAGGAGCCCTACACACCAGGCAGTAAGGGATCAGGCGCCATCCATCTGCCTAACGGTAGTCTGCTAATTGGGATCAGCGAGCGTTGCCCAGCCACGGCATCCATCTCCCACAATCCAGCGGGAGGACGTGGCGAACACATAGGCCACCATCCTATAAAGAATGAACACATGGGGCACCATCCTATAAAGAATGAACACATGGGCCACCATCCTATAAAGAATGAACACATGGGCCACCATCCTATAAAGAATGAACACATAGGCCACCATCCTATAAAGAATGAACACATGGGGCACCATCCTATAAAGAATGAACACATGGGCCACCATCCTATAAAGAATGAACACATGGGCCACCATCCTATAAAGAATGAACACATGGGCCACCATCCTATAAAGAATGAACACATGGGCCACCATCCTATAAAGAATGAACACATGGGCCACCATCCTATAAAGAATGAACACATAGGCCACCATCATATAAAGAATGAACACATGGATATGGTGGTTTGAGCACACGCACCACGACTGCAATCTGGACCTTGACACAATTACTGGGAAAACAACTGGCTGAAAACTAACGCAATTATGTCATTGAATGTGTGAGAGATCCCCACTCCCTCTTACCACAACTCTCCTGAGAGATCCCTACTCCTCCTTACCACAACTCTCCTGAGAGATCCCTACTCCCCCTTACCACAACTCTCCTGAGAGATCCCCACTCCCCCTTACCACAACTCTCCTGACAGATCCCTACTCCCCCTTACCACAACTCTCCTGAGAGATCCCTACTCCCCCTTACCACAACTCTCCTGAGATCCCTACTCCCCCTTACCACAACTCTCCTGAGAGATCCCTACTCCCCCTTACCACAACTCTCCTGAGAGATCCCTACTCCTCCTTACCACAACTCTCCTGAGAGATCCCTACTCCCCCTTACCACAACTCTCCTGAGAGATCCCTACTCCTCCTTACCACAACTCTCCTGAGAGATCCCTACTCCCCCTTACCACAACTCTCCTGAGAGAACCCTACTTCTCCTTACCACAACTCTCCTGAGAGATCCCTACTCCCCCTTACCACAACTCTCCTGAGAGATCCCTACTCCCCCTTACCACAACTCTCCTGAGAGATCCCTACTCCTCCTTACCACAACTCTCCTGAGAGATCCCTACTCCCCCCTTACCACAACTCTCCTGAGAGAACCCTACTCCCCCCTTACCACAACTCTCCTGAGAGATCCCTACTCCCCCTTACCACAACTCTCCTGAGAGATCTCTTAACTACATTGTTGCCTCCCAGTGGTGCGTAAATCATGTGTAATGGTTATCTGTTGCAATGATGAAAAGTGTTATGAAATAATGTTCTCAGAAAGCCTGATCCAGGTAGTAGAAGTAATAACATGAGGTAAATGTCTAATCAATTGTAGCAATGTGTTATTAATAGGTAATAATGGACACAAAAGATCAACTGAGCTAATGAAACACTTCATCATAAAGAAGTGACCCTCTAAATGTAACAATGTAATTCATTTCAGTTGGCAACACAAAGACAATGATTTTCCCAACCAATTCTTCTTCTTCTTCTTTCCCCTCACCAACAATGCAAACCTACCTATTTGAAGATGATGGACGAAACCAATTTCACACCAACGAAAACAACGCAAATTCCTTTCAAACCCACCCCTTCAAGGCCTGGCTCTCTCAGGTAAACTAGATTACAGCATACAATCCTAATGACCCTCAGACAGTGTGTGTGTGTGTGTGTGTGTGTGTGTGTGTGTGTGTGTGTGTGTGTGTGTGTGTGCGCGCGCTCACATGTGTGCATGGAGTTAATTGAGAAAGAGACGTTCATCTACCATGATAGACTACATAGTTGAAATGAGGAGGATCCCTTGTCGGCTCCCGTTTCCAACCAGAGGCAAACCTAGTGCACCATGTCAACAGTGCCTCACACACTGTTGACATATCACACCTCCACACACTGAGCAAAACAACAACTACTTTCAGTATCCCCGTGTGGGACTCATTCACAGGGTATATTCATATCTCCCTCTGTCGTTATATGATTAACACTGGGGTGTAATTCATGCTGAGTGTGAATATATGAAAGTACAATGACTCACCATCCACTAGCCTCCTTTCATCTCATATTTTCCTCACCCCCCATAAGAAAGGGGGGGGGGGGGGGTAAGGAATAAGAACTCAAATCCTTAGGATTAGTAATCTGGCTCTGAGGCATAGGATCAAAAACAGATCAAATAAAGTGTGCTAAACAGAGGAAAACATGGAAGTACAGTCATTCCAAATACATTTTCTCTCGGCAGCCGCTCAGTCTATACAGTATCCTCTCTAGGCAACCTCTCAGTCTATACAGTATCTTCTCTAGGCAACCTCTCAGTCTATACAGTATCTTCTCTAGGCAGCCTCTCAGTCTATACAGTATCTTCTCTAGGCAACCTCTCAGTCTATACAGTATCTTCTCTAGGCAGCCGCTCAGTCTATACAGTATCTTCTCTAGGCAACCTCTCAGTCTATACAGTATCTTCTCTCGGCAGCCGCTCAGTCTATACAGTATCTTCTCTAGGCAGGTGCTCAGTCTATACAGTATCTTCTCTAGGCAGCCACTCAGTCTATACAGTATCTTCTCTAGGCAGCCGCTCAGTCTATACAGTATCTTCTCTCGGCAGCCACTCAGTCTATACAGTATCTTCTCTAGGCAGCCTCTCAGTCTATACAGTATCTTCTCTAGGCAGCCGCTCAGTCTATACAGTATCTTCTCTAGGCAGCTTCTCAGTCTATACAGTATCTTCTCTAGGCAGCCTCTCAGTCTATACAGTATCTTCTCTAGGCAGCCACTCAGTCTATACAGTATCTTCTCTAGGCAGGTGCTCAGTCTATACAGTATCTTCTCTAGGCAGCTTCTCAGTCTATACAGTATCTTCTCTAGGCAGCCTCTCAGTCTATACAGTATCTTCTCTAGGCAGCTGCTCAGTCTATACAGTATCTTCTCTAGGCAGCCGCTCAGTCTATACAGTATCTTCTCTAGGCTGCCGCTCAGTCTATACAGTATCTTCTCTAGGCAGCCTCTCAGTCTATACAGTATCTTCTCTAGGTAGGCGCTCAGTCTATACAGTATCTTCTCTCGGCAGCCGCTCAGTCTATAGAGTATCTTCTCTAGGCAAGCGCTCAGTCTATACAGTATCTTCTCTAGGCAGCCGCTCAGTCTATACAGTATCTTCTCTAGGCAGGCGCTCAGTCTATACAGTATCTTCTCTAGGCAGGCGCTCAGTCTATACAGTATCTTCTCTAGGCAGCCGCTCAGTCTATACAGTATCTTCTCTAGGCAGCCTCTTAGTCTATACAGTATCTTCTTTCGGCAGATGCTCAGTCTACACAGTACCTTCTCCAGGTAGAGTGTGATTCCCCCCCTGCTTACAGAACTGAGCTGGACGTAAATGTCTCTGTATCTGTGAACACCTTGATTCACAACCATAAGGTTGATATGCATGATAGGCACTTGACTACAGTTGAAGCTATTGCTTTGGGTTTACCACCTTTGCTTTGGGTTTACCACCTCTGCTTTGTGTTACCACCTCTGCTTTGTGTTTACCACCTCTGCTTTGGGTTTACCACCTCTGCTTTGGGGTTACCACCTCTGCTTTGGGGTTACCACCTCTGCTTTGGGTTTACCACCTCTGCTTTGGGTTTACCACCTCTGCTTTGGGTTTACACCTCTGCTTTGGGTTTACCACCTCTGCTTTGAGTTTACCACCTCTGCTTTGAGTTTACCACCTCTGCTTTGAGTTTACCACCTTTGCTTTGAGTTTACCACCTCTGCTTTGAGTTTACCACTCTGCTTTGGGTTTACCACCTCTGCTTGGGTTTACCATCTTTGCTTTGGGTTTACCACCTCTGCTTTGGGTTTACCACCTCTGCTTTGGGTTACCACCTCTGCTTTGGGTTTACCACCTCTGCTTTGGGTTTACCACCTCTGCTTTGGGTTTACCACCTCTGCTTTGGGTTTACCACCTCTGCTTTGGGTTTACCACCTCTGCTTTGGGTTTACCACCTCTGCTTTGAGTTTACCACCTCTGCTTTGGGTTTACCACCTTTTCTTTGGGTTTACCACCTCTGCTTTGGGTTTACCACATCTGCTTTGGGTTTACCACCTCTGCTTTGGGTTTACCATCTCTGCTTTGGGTTTACCACCTCTGCTTTGGGTTTACCACCTCTGCTTTGGGTTTACCACCTCTGCTCTGGGTTTACCATCTCTGCTTTGTGTTTACCACCTCTGCTTTGGGTTTACCACCTCTGCTTTGGGGTTACCACCTCTGCTTTGGGGTTACCACCTCTGCTTTGGGGTTACCACCTCTGCTTTGGGTTTACCACCTCTGCTTTGGGTTTACCCACCTCTGCTTTGGGTTTACCACCTCTGCTTTGGGTTTACCACCTCTGCTTTGAGTTTACCACCTCTGCTTTGAGTTTACCACCTCTGCTTTGAGTTTACCACCTTTGCTTTGAGTTTACCACCTCTGCTTTGAGTTTACCACCTCTGCTTTGGGTTTACCACCTCTGCTTTGGGTTTACCACCTCTGCTTTGGGTTTACCACCTCTGCTTTGGGTTTACCACCTCTGCTTTGGGTTTACCACCTCTGCTTTGGGTTTACCACCTCTGCTTTGGGTTTACCACCTCTGCTTTGGGTTTACCACCTCTGCTTTGGGTTTACCACCTCTGCTTTGAGTTTACCACCTCTGCTTTGGGTTTACCACCTCTGCTTTGGGTTTACCACCTCTGCTTTGAGTTTACCACCTCTGCTTTGGGTTTAACCACCTTTCTTTGGTTTACCACCTCCTGCTTTGGGTTTCCACATCTGCCTTTGGGTTTACCACCTCTGCTTTGGGTTACCATCTCTGCTTTGGGTTTACCACCTCTGCTTTGGGTTTACCAACCTCTGCTTTGGGTTTACCACCTCTGCTCTGGTTTACCATCTCTGCTTTGAGTTTACCACCTCTTGCTTTGAGTTTACCACCTCTGCTTTGAGTTTACCACCTCTGCTTTGGGTTTTACCACCTCTGCTTTGGGTTTACCCACCTCTGCTTTGGGTTTACCACCTCTGCTTTGGGTTTACCACCTCTGCCTTGGGTTTACCGACCTCTGCTTTGAGTTTACCACCTCTGCTTTGGGTTTACCACCCTCTGCTTTGGGGTTTACCACCTCTGCTTTGGGTTTACCACCTCTGCTTTGGGTTTACCACCCTCTGCTTTGGGTTTACCCAACCTCTGCTTTGGGTTTACCACCTTCTGCTTTGGGTTTACCACCTCTGCTTTGGGTTTACCATCTCTGCTTTGGGTTTACCACCTCTGCTTTGGGTTTACCACCTCTGCTTTGGGTTTACCACCTCTGCTCTGGGATTACCATCTCTGCTTTGAGTTTACCACCTCTGCTTTGAGTTTACCACCTCTGCTTTGAGTTTACCACCTCTGCTTTGGGTTTACCACCTCTGCTTTGGGTTTACCACCCTCTGCTTTGGGTTTACCACCTCTGCTTGGGTTTACCACCTCTGCTTTGGGTTTACCACCTCTGCTTTGAGTTTACCACCTCTGCTTTGAGTTTACCACCTCTGCTTTGAGTTTACCACCTCTGCTTTGGGTTTACCACCTCTGCTTGGGTTTATCACCTCTGCTTTGGGTTTACCACCTCTGCTTGGGTTTACCACCTCTGCTTTGAGTTTACCACCTCTGTTTTGGGTTTACTACCTCTGCTTTGGGTTTTCCACCTCTGCTTTGAGGATTTCAGACCTCAAAAGTTGAAGGGGAAAGATTGTGCAATTGGATGGTTACTATTTCAGATGGTGATTATCTTTTCCATTCATTTGGGAACTCTCTCTAATGTTAGCCTCTCCTCTGTCTGATTTCTCATAGCTATGGGGCACAGATGGAACCCAATCTCTGGCCCCTGTGGAGCATCAGTATCATCCTCCCTCTGTGCCAGACATACTGTACTCCCTCTGGGACAGACAGATCACAGATCACTGGATATATTTCCCCCTCCATCCCTCCTCTCTACCTGCCCACCCTGTCCCAGCCCGGGCCTCCAGGCCTCCCTGAGATCCAGTCTGCCTATCTCCCACAGTGACTATCATTAATTAAGCGTGTGATTGACTCTCTATCTTCTACCCCCACTTTTCTCTCTCTTTCTCCTTCTCTATGTCTCTGTTTCTCTTTGTCTCCCTCTGTCTCTGTTTCTCTCTGTTTCTCTCTGTCTCTGTTTCTCTCTGTTTCTCTCTGTCTCTCTCTGTCTCTCTCTGTCTCTGTTTCTCTCTGTCTCTCTCTGTCTCCCCCTGTCTCTGTTTCTCTCTGTCTCCCTCTGTCTCTGTTTTTCTCTGTCTCTCTCTGTCTCCCACTGTCTCTGTTTCTCTCTGTTTCTCTCTGTCTCCCTCTGTCTCTGTTTCTCTCTGTCTCCCTCTGTCTCCCTCTGTCTCTGTTTCTCTCTGTCTCCCTCTGTCTCTGTTTCTCTCTGTCTCTCTCTGTCTCTGTTTCTCTTTGTCTCTCTCTGTCTCTCTCTGTCTCCCTCTGTCTCTGTTTCTCTCTGTCTCTCTCTGTCTCCCCCCCTCTTTGTCTCTCTCTGTCTCTCTCTGTCTCCCTCTGTCTCTGTTTCTCTCTGTCTCTCTCTGTCTCCCCCTGTCTCTGTTTCTCTCTGTCTCTCTCTGTCTCCCCCTGTCTCTGTTTCTCTCTGTCTCCCTCTGTCTCTGTTTCTCTTTGTCTCTCTCTGTCTCTCTCTGTTTCTCTCTGTCTCTGTTTCTCTCTGTCTCTGTCTCTCTCTGTCTCTGTTTCTCTCTGTCTCTGTTTCTCTCTGTTTCTCTCTGTCTCTGTCTCCCTCTGTCTCTGTTTCTCTCTGTCTCTCTCTGTCTCCCTCTGTCTCTGTTTCTCTCTGTCTCTCTCTGTCTCTGTTTCTCTCTGTCTCTCTCTGTCTCTGTTTCTCTCTCTCTGTCTCTGTTTCTCTCTGTCTCTCTCTGTCTCTGTTTCTCTCTGTCTCTCTCTGTTTCTCTCTGTCTCCCTCTGTCTCTGTTTCTCTCTGTCTCCCCCTGTCTCTGTTTCTCTCTGTCTCTGTTTCTCTCTGTCTCTCTCTGTCTCTCTCTGTCTCCCTCTGTCTCTGTTTCTCTCTGTCTCCCTCTGTCTCTGTTTCTCTCTGTCTCTCTCTGTCTCTCTCTGTCTCTGTTTCTCTCTGTCTCTCTCTGTCTCCCTCTGTCTCTGTTTCTCTCTGTTTCTCTCTGTCTCCCTCTGTCTCTGTTTCTCTCTGTCTCCCCCTGTCTCTGTTTCTCTCTGTCTCTGTTTCTCTCTGTCTCTCTCTGTCTCTCTCTGTCTCTCTCTGTCTCCCTCTGTCTCTGTTTCTCTCTGTCTCCCTCTGTCTCTGTTTCTCTCTGTCTCTCTCTGTCTCTCTCTGTCTCCCCCTGTCTCTGTTTCTCTCTGTCTCCCTCTGTCTCTGTTTCTCTCTGTTTCTCTCTGTCTCTGTTTCTCTCTGTTTCTCTCTGTCTCTGTTTCTCTCTGTCTCTCTCTGTCTCTGTTTCTCTCTGTCTCTCTCTGTCTCCCTCTGTCTCTGTCTCCCCCTGTCTCTGTTTCTCTCTGTCTCCCTCTGTCTCTGTTTCTCTTGGTCTCTCTCTGTCTCTCTCTGTCTCCCTCTGTCTCTGTTTCTCTCTGTCTCTCTCTGTTCTCCCCCTGTCTCTGTTTCTCTCTGTCTCCCTCTGTCTCTGTTTCTCTCTGTCTCCCTCTGTCTCTGTTTCTCTCTGTTTCTCTCTGTCTCTCTCTGTCTCTCTCTGTCTCTGTTTCTCTCTGTCTCTCTCTGTCTCTCTCTGTCTCCCTCTGTCTCTGTTTCTCTCTGTTTCTCTCTGTCTCTCTCTGTCTCTCTCTGTCTCTCTCTGTCTCTCTCTGTCTCTCTCTGTCTCTCTCTGTCTCCCTCTGTCTCTGTTTCTCTCTGTCTCTCTCTGTCTCTCTCTGTCTCTGTTTCTCTCTGTCTCCCTCTGTCTCTGTTTCTCTATGTCTCCCTCTGTCTCTGTTTCTCTCTGTTTCTCTCTGTCTCCCTCTGTCTCTGTTTCTCTCTGTTTCTCTCTGTCTCTGTTTCTCTCTGTTTCTCTCTGTCTCTCTCTGTCTCCCTCTGTCTCTGTTTCTCTCTGTCTCTCTCTGTCTCCCTCTGTCTCTGTTTCTCTCTGTTTCTCTCTGTCTCTGTTTCTCTCTGTTTCTCTCTGTCTCTCTCTGTCTCCCTCTGTCTCTGTTTCTCTCTGTCTCTCTCTGTCTCCCTCTGTCTCTGTTTCTCTCTGTTTCTCTCTGTCTCTGTTTCTCTCTGTTTCTCTCTGTCTCTCTCTGTCTCTGTTTCTCTCTGTCTCTCTCTGTCTCCCTCTGTCCTCTGTTTTTCTCTGTCTCTCTCTGTCTCCCCCTGTCTCTGTTTCTCTCTGTCTCCCTCTGTCTCTGTTTCTCTCTGTCTCTCTCTGTCTCCCTCTGTCTCTGTTTCTCTCTGTTTCTCTCTGTCTCTGTTTCTCTCTGTTTCTCTCTGTCTCCCTCTGTCTCTGTTTCTCTATGTCTCCCTCTGTCTCTGTTTCTCTCTGTTTCTCTCTGTCTCCCTCTGTCTCTGTTTCTCTCTGTTTCTCTCTGTCTCTCTCTGTCTCCCTCTGTCTCTGTTTCTCTCTGTCTCCCTCTGTCTCTGTTTCTCTCTGTCTCCCTCTGTCTCTGTTTCTCTCTGTTTCTCTCTGTCTCTGTTTCTCTCTGTCTCTCTCTGTCTCCCTCTGTCTCTGTTTCTCTCTGTTTCTCTGTCTCCCTCTGTCTCTGTTTTTCTCTGT
The DNA here is from genome assembly GCF_002021735.2 of Oncorhynchus kisutch. Classification (NCBI taxonomy): domain Eukaryota; kingdom Metazoa; phylum Chordata; class Actinopteri; order Salmoniformes; family Salmonidae; genus Oncorhynchus; species Oncorhynchus kisutch. Next base: position 31,753,952 of record NC_034185.2, on the reverse strand, counting down.
TTCTCTCTGTCTCTCTCTGTCTCCCTCTGTCTCTGTTTCTCTCTGTCTCCCTCTGTCTCTGTTTCTCTCTGTCTCCCTCTGTCTCTGTTCTCTCTGTTTCTCTCTGTCTCCCTCTGTCTCTGTTTCTCTCTGTCTCCCACTGTCTCTGTTTCTCTCTGTCTCTCTCTGTCTCCCTCTGTCTCTGTTTCTCTCTGTCTCTCTCTGTCTCTGTTTCTCTCTGTCTCTCTCTGTCTCTGTTTCTCTCTGTCTCTCTCTGTCTCCCTCTGTCTCTGTTTGTCTCTGTTTCTCTCTGTCTCCCCTCTGTCTCTGTTTCTCTCTGTCTCCCCCTGTCTCTGTTTCTCTCTGTCTCTGTTTCTCTCTGTCTCTCTCTGTCTCTCTCTGTCTCCCTCTGTCTCTGTTTCTCTCTGTCTCCCTCTGTCTCTGTTTCTCTCTGTCTCTCTCTGTCTCTCTCTGTCTCTGTTTCTCTCTCTGTCTCTCTCTGTCTCCCTCTGTCTCTGTTTCTCTCTGTCTCCCTCTGTCTCTGTTTCTCTCTGTCTCCCCCTGTCTCTGTTTCTCTCTGTCTCTGTTTCTCTCTGTCTCTCTCTGTCTCTCTCTGTCTCCCTCTGTCTCTGTTTCTCTCTGTCTCCCTCTGTCTCTGTTTCTCTCTGTCTCTCTCTGTCTCTCTCTGTCTCCCCCTGTCTCTGTTTCTCTCTGTCTCCCTCTGTCTATGTTTCTCTCTGTCTCCCTCTGTCTCTGTTTCTCTCTGTCTCTCTCTGTCTCTGTTTCTCTCTGTCTCTCTCTGTCTCTGTTTCTCTCTGTCTCTCTCTGTCTCTCTCTGTCTCTCTCTGTCTCTCTCTGTCTCCCTCTGTCTCTGTTTCTCTCTGTCTCTCTCTGTCTCTCTCTGTCTCTGTTTCTCTCTGTCTCCCTCTGTCTCTGTTTCTCTATGTCTCCCTCTGTCTCTGTTTCTCTCTGTTTCTCTCTGTCTCTCTCTGTCTCCCCTGTCTCTGTTTCTCTCCGTCTCCCCTCTGTCTCTGTTTCTCTCTGTCTCCCTCTGTCTCTGTTTCTCTCTGTCTCCCTCTGTCTCTGTTTCTCTCTGTTTCTCTCTGTCTCTGTTTCTCTCTGTTTCTCTCTGTCTCTCTCTGTCTCCCTCTGTCTCTGTCTCCCTCTGTCTCTGTTTCTCTTTGTCTCTCTCTGTCTCTCTCTGTCTCCCTCTGTCTCTGTTTTCTCTCTGTCTCTCTCTGTCTCCCCCTGTCTCTGTTTCTCTCTGTCTCCCTCTGTCTCTGTTTCTCTCTGTCTCCCTCTGTCTCTGTTTCTCTCTGTTTCTCTCTGTCTCTCTCTGTCTCTGTTTCTCTCTGTCTCTCTCTGTCTCCCTCTGTCTCTGTTTCTCTCTGTTTCTCTCCTCTGTCTCTCTCTGTCTCTCTCTGTCTCTCTCTGTCTCTCTCTGTCTCCCTCTGTCTCTGTTTCTCTCTGTCTCTCTCTGTCTCTCTCTGTCTCTGTTTCTCTCTGTCTCCCTCTGTCTCTGTTTCTCTATGTCTCCCTCTGTCTCTGTTTCTCTCTGTTTCTCTCTGTCTCCCTCTGTCTCTGTTTCTCTCTGTTTCTCTCTGTCTCTCTCTGTCTCCCTCTGTCTCTGTTTCTCTCCGTCTCCCTCTGTCTCTGTTTCTCTCTGTCTCCCTCTGTCTCTGTTTCTCTCTGTCTCCCTCTGTCTCTGTTTCTCTCTGTTTCTCTCTGTCTCTGTTTCTCTCTGTTTCTCTCTGTCTCTCTCTGTCTCTCTCTGTCTCCCTCTGTCTCTGTTTCTCTCTGTCTCTCTCTGTCTCCCTCTGTCTCTGTTTCTCTCTGTTTCTCTCTGTCTCTGTTCTCTCTGTTTCTCTCTGTCTCTCTCTGTCTCCCTCTGTCTCTGTTTCTCTCTGTCTCTCTCTGTCTCCCTCTGTCTCTGTTTCTCTCTGTTTCTCTCTGTCTCTGTTTCTCTCTGTTTCTCTCTGTCTCTCTGTCTCTGTTTCTCTCTGTCTCTCTCTGTCTCCCTCTCTCTCTGTTTTTCTCTGTCTCTCTCTGTCTCCCCCTGTCTCTGTTCTCTCTGTCTCCCTCTGTCTCTGTTTCTCTCTGTCTCTCTCTGTCTCCCTCTGTCTCTGTTTCTCTCTGTTTCTCTCTGTCTCTGTTTCTCTCTGTTTCTCTCTGTCTCCCTCTGTCTCTGTTTCTCTATGTCTCCCTCTGTCTCTGTTTCTCTCTGTTTCTCTCTGTCTCCCTCTGTCTCTGTTTCTCTCTGTTTCTCTCTGTCTCTCTCTGTCTCCCTCTGTCTCTGTTTCTCTCTGTCTCCCTCTGTCTCTGTTTCTCTCTGTCTCCCTCTGTCTCTGTTTCTCTCTGTTTCTCTCTGTCTCTCTCTGTCTCCCCCTGTCTCTGTTTCTCTCTGTCTCTGTTTCTCTCTGTCTCTCTCTGTCTCTCTCTGTCTCCCTCTGTCTCTGTTTCTCTCTGTCTCCCTCTGTCTCTGTTTCTCTCTGTCTCTCTCTGTCTCTGTTTCTCTCTGTCTCTCTCTGTCTCCCTCTGTCTCTGTTCTCTCTGTTTCTCTCTGTCTCCCTCTGTCTCTGTTTCTCTCTGTCTCCCCCTGTCTCTGTTTCTCTCTGTCTCTGTTTCTCTCTGTCTCTCTCTGTCTCTCTCTGTCTCCCTCTGTCTCTGTTTCTCTCTGTCTCCCTCTGTCTCTGTTTCTCTCTGTCTCTCTCTGTCTCTCTCTGTCTCCCCCTGTCTCTGTTTCTCTCTGTCTCCCTCTGTCTATGTTTCTCTCTGTCTCCCTCTGTCCTCTGTTTCTCTCTGTCTCTCTCTGTCTCTGTTTCTCTCTGTCTCTCTCTGTCTCTGTTTCTCTCTGTCTCTCTCTGTCTCTCTCTGTCTCTCTCTGTCTCTCTCTGTCTCCCTCTGTCTCTGTTTCTCTCTGTCTCTCTCTGTCTCTCTCTGTCTCTGTTTCTCTCTGTCTCCCTCTGTCTCTGTTTCTCTATGTCTCCCTCTGTCTCTGTTTCTCTCTGTTTCTCTCTGTCTCCCTCTGTCTCTGTTTCTCTCTGTTTCTCTCTGTCTCTCTCTGTCTCCCTCTGTCTCTGTTTCTCTCCGTCTCCCTCTGTCTCTGTTTCTCTCTGTCTCCCTCTGTCTCTGTTTCTCTCTGTCTCCCTCTGTCTCTGTTTCTCTCTGTTTCTCTCTGTCTCTGTTTCTCTCTGTTTCTCTCTGTCTCTCTCTGTCTCCCTCTGTCTCTGTCTCCCTCTGTCTCTGTTTCTCTTTGTCTCTCTCTGTCTCTCTCTGTCTCCCTCTGTCTCTGTTTCTCTCTGTCTCTCTCTGTCTCCCCCTGTCTCTGTTTCTCTCTGTCTCCCTCTGTCTCTGTTTCTCTCTGTCTCCCTCTGTCTCTGTTTCTCTCTGTTTCTCTCTGTCTCTCTCTGTCTCTGTTTCTCTCTGTCTCTCTCTGTCTCCCTCTGTCTCTGTTTCTCTCTGTTTCTCTCTGTCTCTCTCTGTCTCTCTCTCTGTCTCTCCTCTGTCTCCCTCTGTCTCTGTTTCTCTCTGTCTCTCTCTGTCTCTCTCTGTCTCTGTTTCTCTCTGTCTCCCTCTGTCTCTGTTTCTCTATGTCTCCCTCTGTCTCTGTTTCTCTCTGTTTCTCTCTGTCTCCCTCTGTCTCTGTTTCTCTCTGTTTCTCTCTGTCTCTCTCTGTCTCCCTCTGTCTCTGTTTCTCTCCGTCTCCCTCTGTCTCTGTTTCTCTCTGTCTCCCTCTGTCTCTGTTTCTCTCTGTCTCCCTCTGTCTCTGTTTCTCTCTGTTTCTCTCTGTCTCTGTTTCTCTCTGTTTCTCTCTGTCTCTCTCTGTCTCTCTCTGTCTCCCTCTGTCTCTGTTTCTCTCTGTCTCTCTCTGTCTCCCTCTGTCTCTGTTTTCTCTCTGTTTCTCTCTGTCTCTGTTTCTCTCTGTTTCTCTCTGTCTCCCTCTGTCTCTGTTTCTCTCTGTCTCTCTCTGTCTCCCTCTGTCTCTGTTTCTCTCTGTTTCTCTCTGTCTCTGTTTCTCTCTGTTTCTCTCTGTCTCTCTCTGTCTCTGTTTCTCTCTGTCTCTCTCTGTCTCCCTCTGTCTCTGTTTTTTCTCTGTCTCTCTCTGTCTCCCCCTGTCTCTGTTTCTCTCTGTCTCCCTCTGTCTCTGTTTCTCTCTGTCTCTCTCTGTCTCCCTCTGTCTCTGTTTCTCTCTGTTTCTCTCTGTCTCTGTTTCTCTCTGTTTCTCTCTGTCTCCCTCTGTCTCTGTTTCTCTATGTCTCCCTCTGTCTCTGTTTCTCTCTGTTTCTCTCTGTCTCCCTCTGTCTCTGTTTCTCTCTGTTTCTCTCTGTCTCTCTCTGTCTCCCTCTGTCTCTGTTTCTCTCTGTCTCCCTCTGTCTCTGTTTCTCTCTGTCTCCCTCTGTTTCTCTCTGTCTCCCTCTGTCTCTGTTTCTCTCTGTTTCTCTCTGTCTCTGTTTCTCTCTGTCTCTCTCTGTCTCCCTCTGTCTCTGTTTTTCTCTGTTTCTCTCTGTCTCTCTCTGTCTCCCTCTGTCTCTGTTTCTCTCTGTCTCCCTCTGTCTCTGTTTCTCTCTGTCTCCCTCTGTCTCTGTTTCTCTCTGTCTCCCTCTGTCTCTGTTTCTCTCTGTCTCCCTCTGTCTCTGTTTCTCTCTGTCTCCCTCTGTCTCTGTTTCTCTCTGTTTCTCTCTGTCTCTGTTTCTCTCTGTTTCTCTCTGTCTCTCTCTGTCTCTCTCTGTCTCCCTCTGTCTCTGTTTCTCTCTGTCTCTCTCTGTCTCCCTCTGTCTCTGTTTCTCTCTGTTTCTCTCTGTCTCTGTTTCTCTCTGTTTCTCTCTGTCTCTGTTTCTCTCTGTCTCTGTTTCTCTCTGTTTCTCTGTGTTTCTCTCCGTCTCCCTCTGTCTCTGTTTCTCTCTGTTTCTCTCTGTCTCTGTTTCTCTCTGTCTCTCTCTGTCTCCCCTGTCTCTGTTTCTCTCTGTCTCCCTCTGTCTCTGTTTCTCTCTGTTTCTCTCTGTCTCTGTTTCTCTCTGTTTCTCTCTGTCTCTGTTTCTCTCTGTCTCTGTTTCTCTCTGTTTCTCTCTGTCTCCCTCTGTCTCTGTTTCTCTCTGTCTCTCTCTGTCTCCCCCTGTCTCTGTTTCTCTCTGTTTCTCTCTGTCTCTCTCTGTCTCCCTCTGTCTCTGTTTCTCTCTGTCTCCCTCTGTCTCTGTTTCTCTCTGTCTCTGTTTCTCTCTGTCTCCCTCTGTCTCTGTTTCTCTCTGTCTCTGTTTCTCTCTGTCTCCCTCTGTGTCTGTTTCTCTCTGTCTCCCTCTGTCTCTGTTTCTCTCTGTCTCTCTCTGTCTCCCCCTGTCTCTGTTTCTCTCTGTCTCCCTCTGTCTCTGTTTCTCTCTGTCTCTCTCTGTCTCTGTTTCTCTCTGTCTCCCTCTGTCTCTGTTTCTCTCTGTCTCTCTCTGTCTCCCCCTGTCTCTGTTTCTCTCTGTTTCTCTCTGTCTCTCTCTGTCTCCCTCTGTCTCTGTTTCTCTCTGTCTCCCTCTGTCTCTGTTTCTCTCTGTCTCTGTTTCTCTCTGTCTCCCTCTGTCTCTGTTTCTCTCTGTCTCTGTTTCTCTCTGTCTCCCTCTGTGTCTGTTTCTCTCTGTCTCCCTCTGTCTCTGTTTCTCTCTGTCTCTCTCTGTCTCCCCCTGTCTCTGTTTCTCTCTGTCTCCCTCTGTCTCTGTTTCTCTCTGTCTCTCTCTGTCTCTGTTTCTCTCTGTCTCCCCCTGTCTCTGTTTCTCTCTGTCTCCCCCTGTCTCTGTTTCTCTCTGTCTCTCTCTGTCTCTGTTTCTCTCTGTCTCTGTTTCTCTCTGTCTCCCTCTGTCTCTGTTTCTCTCTGTCTCTGTTTCTCTCTGTCTCCCTCTGTGTCTGTTTCTCTCTGTCTCCCTCTGTCTCTGTTTCTCTCTGTCTCTCTCTGTCTCCCCCTGTCTCTGTTTCTCTCTGTCTCCCTCTGTCTCTGTTTCTCTCTGTCTCTCTCTGTCTCTGTTTCTCTCTGTCTCCCCCTGTCTCTGTTTCTCTCTGTCTCCCCCTGTCTCTGTTTCTCTCTGTCTCTCTCTGTCTCCCCCTGTCTCTGTTTTTCTCTGTCTCCCTCCCCTGCAGTTAGCTCCAATTCAGTCTCTCCGTTTCTCTTTTTCTTACTCTCTCTCTCTCTCTTTCTGTCTCTCTCTCTCTTTCTCAATCTCACACACAAACTCACAGCCAGGACCCAAGCAAGACTCTGCAGCATCATTTAGTCTACCCCCTCAACTCCACACCTCTCCTCAACCTCCTCCTCGACCTACCCTCTTCCTGTCCTCCTCACCCTGTCTTCCTAAGGTCTGGGATATCTGCCAACTTATACAGGTTCTCCCCTCACCTCTTCTCATGCCACATAGTTGACAATCAACCCAGGAGCTGTAAACCACAGCCCGAGGAAAATGAATTCACAACGGTGTGACACAATGCTCTGAATCAAAATGGCTACAGCCCTGGGACTTGAGGAAGAGTACCCATAAACAGTCAAGAGAGGAGAAAGAATAACAACTATCTAGAGCTTGCAAATGGAGATCGGCCTGGCCCAGGGGCGCAACTTTCACTGGGGACGGTGGGGCCACATTGTGAAATTGCATGTTTGCCCCTGGTCTGTATTTCTTCAAAAAAAATTTTATTTCTTCTAAAACTAAAGTTGCGCCCCTGGTCTGGCCAATACACATTTGTTAAAAACAACATGACTTGCAAAGCTGGCATGCTTATGCACATTTGTTTGTGTATGCTTGGTATCAGTCACCAAAATATGCCATTATTCTACAGTGAGAAGAGGTGGTCTCATAAAGAAATCATTAATGAGGAAGGAAAGACAGAAAGGAAGGCCATTATTGACTGTCATCGTGTAATTGATAGTCTGTGGCATAAACCACTATTTTTCTCCCTAACAATACGGCCTATCTTTCATGGTGACCTTGTTGGTGCAGCAGGCAGGAGAGACAGACAGGCAGGGGAGAGAGAGAAAAGGTTCTGAAATGGATCTGAATCAGCAGGACGACACCGGCATAATGCCCTATTGATGCCCATAATGTGTGTGTGTGTGTGTGTGTGTGTACATGTGTGCCCGCCATTCAGACAGATGGAATACAAGGCAGCAACAGGACGTTCTGCTAGGCTCCTGACATTCATGCCAGACATAATGAAGCTTGACATTGGAGATCATTGATGCTGATGACAGTGCTTTTATAGAGACGCCAAAGCATTCAGTACCTAAGTACAACTGGAAAATGCTGAAGTGGTATTACAGTTTGTGCATCCCAAATGGCACCTTAATCCCTGTATAGTGCACTACTTTTGACCATGGCGAGAAGGGTGCCATTTGGGACACAGGCAGAGCATTTCTCGTCTCTTTCCCCTGTGCTGCCCTGAGTTGATGAAGTCCTACAACAGGCAGCGATGACATGAGAGGTCATCATTATTGAGGCGCTGGACAATCTGTTTAAAGGTGCGAGGCAGATAAAAGCTCTTGTGTCTGTCGCTTGGCCCTGTGCTCCAGGGCTCCGGGGAGAGTTATGGCTTTAATATGAACACCGCCAGTTCAATTTGTCCTCCGGGCGTCAACGCAACGCTCACCGTGATTACTTTCTTGGCAAGCCGGAGACATTCATTGGCTTAGAGTCAGGATGCGTTTCACAAAGCCCTCTGTTATATGGCGTGGCGGGGGCAGGGTAGGGAATAAAGGAGGAGAGAGGCATCCATGATGTGTCCCGGATGGCACTATACCCCATTCATAGTGCACTAGTTTTGACCAGAGGCCCTGGTTAAAAGTAGTGCACTACAAAGGGAATAGGGTGCTACACACTCTCGGGGAGACCGAAAACGGACCCTATCTCCATCCCCAGAGCTGGGGCTAACATGATAGGATAGGCATAGAAATAGAATCTCTAGAATGGGTAAATCCCCACAGGACGTCCAACTAAATGGGAATAACTGTTCTATGGATCCTATTTCTATGAGGTTTGGCTGGAAGACCGGCCAAGTTAAACTCGGGCTCACGATATGAGCAATCTTATTGCGATTTGATGTTCCAAACATATTGCTCACAATATGTCTGCTGCAGGGAGACAAGAGACAGCATGAGAAAATTAGTTTTGATTATTCAGGGGAAAGAGAAAAAAAAGATGAAATCATGCTGGCTCGCTATTTAAAAAGAAGATGGAGAATAAGCTATAGGATGAACAATATATTGTTTGAGTATGTCCAACATGTAATATGCTGTAACAATCTCATCTCTCACTCACACATCTCTCCATTCCCTCCCTCCAAGATAATTCCTCTTCCCACCAAACAAACCCCCAGTCTCTCACAAACCTTATCCTTTCTATCTCTTTATTCCCCCAATCCCCTACCTGAATGGTGGGTGGAGAGCGCTGTTTCCTCGTGGTGGTCGTAGACAAAGTGGTGGTGGTCTCTATGAAGGTGGTGGACATCTCAGGTGGCACGGAGGTGGTGGTGCGGGCAGCGCCCCTACTGGTGGGTACATCCCCCACCAATCGCACGCTCCCGTTCACCTTGATGTTGGCGTGGCCTTCGGCAGCCATGTTGAGGACCTTGGGATAGGATTGGATAAACTTTATTGTCTCAGAGTGGACAATTGTCTTAAACACACGATACATTACCCAGTTGACACATATATATTGAGAAATCAGTGGAGGCTGGTGGGAGGAGCTATAGGAGGATGGGCTCATTGTAATGGCTGGAATGGAATAAATGGAACAGAGTCAAACATGTGGTTTCTATATGTTAAATGGAACACTATTAATTTCATTCCAGCCATTACAATGAGCCCATCCTCCTATAGCTCCTCCCACCAGCCTCCACTGATAGAAATAGGCCTAAACTACACATTACCCGTGTGGGTCCATGTGTGACATTGGGATCAACATTTAAAAATGGTTTGAAACAAAACAAAGAAAAGATTATTATGCAGTTCCACATGTGTACTTAGAGAAATATATGCAAATTAGCTCATAGCTCCACTTACAATAACAGGACTATACATCCTTTAAGCAGGGTTGATTTATATATTAGCAAGTTACATTCAAGCCCTTTCAGGGACTTATTCAAGCACTTCTTTTAAATATCCAAGAACCTGTGTAGCAAGTAGCCTGGCAGTTAAGGGCATTGAGCCAGTAACCAAAAGGTTGCTGGTTCAAATCCCAGAGCCGACTATGTGAAAAATCTGTCGATGTGCACTTGACCCTAATTGTGCCTGTAAGTCGCTCTGGATAAGAGCTCTGCTTAAATGACTCAAAGTGAATAATTTAGATGTATGTACATATAGCCCTTAATATTGAACCACTACCACTTTAAGAATAATGCATTTTTTTAGGCCTTGCAAAGGATTGATTTCAAATTATTATTGTATTCTAAAACAATGTATATGAGAATAATGTGGACTGAATAAATAAATTGGATGCATGCATGACGATTTTTCTGCAGCCTATGTGGACAACACAGGCACATATAATACATCCATGAAGAGCAGTAGCCTTAATCTCACCATCTCTGTTTTTATAATATAATATACACTGCTCAAAAAATAAAGGGAACAATTAAACAACACAATGTAACTCCAAGTCAATCACACTTCTGTGAAATCAAACTGCCCAACACTGATTGACAATAAATTTCACATGCTGTTGTGCAAATGGAATAGACAACAGGTGGAAATTATAGGCAATTAGCAAGACACCCCCAATAAAGGAGTGGTTCTGCAGGTGGTGACCACAGACCACTTCTCAGTTCCTATGCTTCCTGGCTGATGTTTTGGTCACTTTTGAATGCTGGCGGTGCTTTCACTCTAGTGGTAGCATGAGACGGAGTCTACAACCCACACAAGTGGCTCAGGTAGTGCAGTTCATCCAGGATGGCACATCAATGCGAGCTGTGGCAAGAAGGTTTGCTGTGTCTGTCAGCGTAGTGTCCAGAGCATGGAGGCGCTACCAGGAGACAGGCCAGTACATCAGGAGACGTGGAGGAGGCCGTAGGAGGGCAACAACCCAGCAGCAGGACCGCTACCTCCGCCTTTGTGCAAGGAGGAGCAGGAGGAGCACTGCCAGAGCCCTGCAAAATGACCTCCAGCAGGCCACAAATGTGCATGTGTCTGCTCAAATGGTCAGAAACAGACTCCATGAGGGTGGTATGAGGGCCCGACGTCCACAGGTGAGGGTTGTGCTTACAGCCCAACACCGTGCAGGACGTTTAGCATTTGCCAGAGAACACCAAGATTGGCAAATTCGCCACTGGCGCCCTGTGCTCTTCACAGATGAAAGCAGGTTCACACTGAGCACATGTGACAGACGTGACAGAGTCTGGAGACGCCGTGGAGAACGTTCTGCTGCCTGCAACATCCTCCAGCATGACCGGTTTGGCGGTGGGTCAGTCATGGTGTGGGGTGGCATTTCTTTGGGGGGCCGCACAGCCCTCCATGTGCTCGCCAGAGGTAGCCTGACTGCCATTAGGTACCGAGATGAGATCCTCAGACCCCTTGTGAGACTATATGCTGGTGCGGTTGGCCCTGGGTTCCTCCTAATGCAAGACAATGCTAGACCTCATGTGGCTGGAGTGTGTCAGCAGTTCCTGCAAGAGGAAGGCATTGATGCTATGGACTGGCACGCCCGTTCCCCAGACCTGAATCCATGTCTCGCTCCATCCACCAATCCACCATCCACCAATCCACCATCCTCCATGCACCACAGACTGTCCAGGAGTTGGCGGATGCTTTAGTCCAGGTCTGTGAGGAGATCCCTCAGGAGACCATCCGCCACCTCATCAGGAGCATGCCCAGGCATTGTAGGGAGGTCATACAGGCACGTGGAGGCCACACACACTACTGAGCCTCATTTTGACTTGTTTTAAGGACATTACATCAAAGTTGGATCAGCCTGTAGTGTGGTTTTCCACTTTAATTTTGAGTGTGACTCCAAATCCAGACCTCCATGAGTTGATCAATTTGATTTCCATTGATCATTTTTGTGTGATTTTGTTGTCATTCAACTATGTAAAGAAAAAAGTATTTAATAAGAATATTTCATTCATTCAGATCTAAGATGTGTTATTTTAGTGTTCCCTTTATTTTTTTGAGCAGTGTATATTATCTTTTGAAATATACATTTTTCACAAAAGTAGTGCACTGGGCCTTATTCCCCAATTTGTTGCTGGAAAGAAGAGTATTAGCAGACAGACATCGACATCTGTAGCACCAGCAAGCGTTGATTTTTCCAGCATCTCCACTTGTATAGTTAAGGACAGTATCTTGCCGGATTAAATAGTTGGAATTGTAAGAGATGTTGACCTGTCCCTTCCTCTGTGATTCATTCTAATGGAATCCAGAAAGAACAAAACCCTGTCCTCAAACATTTACATCACAAGGTGTAAAGTTATAGGCAAAGACAAATAACATGGATAACATCAAATAACATCAAATAACATGGAAACAACCCCTTTCTGTGCAGTATTCATTTACCAACCTTTACATATCATTTAATGTAAATGTACATTACTGTATTGTACATAGGCTGGTCATTTAGGTGTGTACTTGTTGACTTTCCATCACCATGAAGAAAAACAAAGACCAATACAGTAATTGAGTACATTGAGACATCAAGTGGTTTGTGATGAGGTGGCTTCGTTGGTAGAGCATGGAGCTTGCAATGCAAGGATTGTGGGTTCGATTCCCACGAGTGACAAACATGAAAATGTATGTTTGGACAAGAGGCCACTAAAATGGAATGAATAGACCCTTTCAGTTTTCACATAGAAATAAGTTGAATTATGCAAAGTATTTCAAGAAACTAGGAGACATATATTAAGCAATTATTTTTTAGATTCCCAAGAATTATCAGATGAACTGTTTTGTACAGATTATTATCAGACTCAAGTTACAAATGCTTGTAAACACTCAAATAGGTCTACATTTAGTTTTTTAAATTAAAAACAACACAAAATTAGTGCACTGGGCCTTTACTAGTCCTGTATTAGCAGACTGATATAGACGTCTTCAGCGCTGGCAAAGCGCACATGGTTTTACTGCAACAGATTAGCTCCACAAAACCTGTCAACTAAAGCAACGGGAAACAAACATCTCTCACAAAAATGAAATCATGGAAAGTTATAAGGGAGCAGGGGAACTTAAGAATTGAGTACAATAATTACCAGGACTTTTCCAGCAACAAATTGGGGAATTTCAAGATAGGACTATTCCAGTAGTTGAATTTTCTTTTGTTGCTCCAAATTCAAGTTCAAGTAGGCTACTTCAAACCCCTTGTAATTGTTTAAAATTGCAGGTGTAACATGGAAACTGAAATGTATTTGTCATGGTATTTCATTACCAGATCATATTGTGAAGAAGCCCACTAGGCCATGTCATTTGTTGTCAGTACATCAAGAATAATGAATATGAACAGCGTTGGGTGTTGCGCAATAGTCTATCCTATACAATTATGCACAGTAGACTTGGTGTCCAATCCGAGGCACAAAGACATATGCAAACATGAACTCATTACCTCGATGCTTTCTGTGTTAAGTCTAACGAGACCCTGCTGTAAATCAACCAGACAACAACAGATTGTCGACATCAGTTCGCTAGGGATGTTAGATCCAACTTGGATCCAGGCACAGCCACCTTCACCGGCATAATGAATGAGACGTACAACATCTCTGGACATTCCTCGCAAACACCTTTTTATTTTCAGCACTCGGGCTGTTGTAGGATCGCATGCGCCATCACAACAACTGTTCCTCACTTGACTGTCATTCAGACGATTCCTTCCTGGATCAGATGAGGATGTGTGAAATGATCACGGCGAAGCCTTTTCAAACAGCACAACACCAAACGTGCATCCAGCAAGTATTATAGGCTACACGATTATTGAATAACCACGTCAATGCCATTTTATGTCACACGATTTTGGACAAATCCATCAAGACGCCAACCATGAGAAAGGGTTACAGGTTTTAAATCAACCTGTGAATTTCATGGAATATAGACACGGTATGTCACCCCTTTATATCTTCATGTAATGACATGAAACAAATGGTCCGATTATTATCGATGACTTATCAACAGCTGTAACAAGTTGTCCAGCGTAGGAAACCCTCCCTGGTGCCCTAGTTTACAGAAAGACCCATGTTTGTCATACACATTGTACACATCTCATATTTCATTGCACACTACCCTTACACAATTCTTCCAGTGAACTTCCCTGGTTTTCCAGAAATCCTGGTTTGAATTTGGGGAAAGTTAGTGGAAGTATGGGGATGTTACCGGACATTTGCAACACTACGTGGGAACAAAATAGTTTTTATATACCTTGAGGCCGTTGTAGTAGAGACCGGACAGCTGTCCCTGGTAGGGACGTTTACGGTCATTACCGCCTATAGAGATGGTAGCCTGGGTGTTGAAGATGGTGAGCTGCCGGCCTGAGAGGAGAGGGGAGGGGGACAGCAGGGAGGACACCATTACAATGCACTTTAATGGGTTGAAATTGATCCATTTAAGTAGTCTGCACTCATAATGTCCTTAAGTTGGTTGTACTCAAATCGTTTAAGTACTCTGCACTTACAATATACTCTAACGGTCATTTGGGGAGGAGCACTGGGAGTCAGCGTAAGTTAAGGTGTGATGTTGCACTGTATCTAGACGGCTGTATATTCAGTGTGTTAATGTTTCCATTGCTTTTGTATGTAAATAAACCATTGAAAATAAGGTCTGTTAAGTGTGTTTGGAAAAGGTCTTTGTCTTATGGAAAAAGAAGAAGAGCAGAGCTCACCACACTTGCAATGCCCTGAACAATGCAATATAATCATGCAGTTGAATTATTTTGAACTTACCTTTGTATTGTAATATAATATGATCAAATGTAACTAATAGACTCTCGTGCATGTCATGACATCCACGGTAAACGTCATTAAACGGGAGTTAAACGTCGCAGTCAGAACACATTGCTAATGCATAATTTCTGAAATGAAATGTACAAATAACACTTGCCGAATGCAGGGGACTCTTAATTGGAAATCACATTTCTACAACACGCACACGCACACGCACACGCACACGCACACGCACACGCACACGCACACACACACACACACACACACACACACACACACACACACACACACACACACACACACACACACACACACACGTGGCAGGGTTATTGCGTTTGTCACATACACAATTCCAGTTAAAATAGATTGGGCATGAAATGACATGGAAAAGGAATATCATCGTAACATCAAAATAAATATCATGTTGATTCATGCATGTGGTAACACTGTGGGAATTCAGAAACCTTGGGTTTTTAGATGTTGTTAAAGGGACTTTATAATCATCTTAACAGGTTTAGGCAATGACTTTTAAACATAGTTTATAATGATATTACGTCAAGCAGGAAACGTAGTATAGTAGAAAGTATTAGGAGCGTCATTCTCCTATACACCCCTCCATTGTAATAAACGGTAGCGTGGCAGCGACTAGATAGTGAAGAGTAAAACACTGTTTGGAATGAAAGCAGACTATTTCATTCCAGAATGACTATTTCATTACAGTCTATTTCAGTGCAGTATGCACAGTGCAGTATGCACAGTGCAGTATGCACAGTGATAGCTCTGCACAGCACCAAGATCAGTCTAAAACAATAGGCACCAAATAACAGTACAAAATATGCCCTCTGTTTCATTCGTCCTCAAATATGGCATGAGCTTTGAGCAAGACGCTCAATTCATAGTCTAAAGCTTTGTTGTTTAACACCTATTGGCTGTACGATTGAGACGTATTTCTCAGATGTGTTCATGTATGGTTTATGGATTACACCAGTCCCTTTAACTGTTCAGCATCAATGATTCAAACTGATTATAAACAACAATGACAAAAGGGAAATGGCACTAAAAAAAAATTTGACGTAAAAACTAACAAAAAAATAAAATTGACAGTAAAGTTTAGTTTAATTATGGTTTAAAGGGTTTAAAAAGCCATTTTCATTGTAGAAGGATTGAGGGGTAACAAGCCAATGACATGAAAAGAAAAGAAAAACATTCTAGAACAATCTAGAAGATCTGGTAAAAGGTTTACCTTTCTCCTGTAGCCAATCTTCTACCGGCCTCTTATAATTGAATGGGATTTTCTTATTAGCCATTTGATAGCGCTCAACATCGCTTGGCCCTTTAAAGTTTGAAAGTTTAGAGAACAGCTTAAAACAGTCGGCAAAGGCAACTGTCAAACAGTCATCATTCACATTTAGACACCGATTTAGAAAAGTTATTTAGCCTTGTTTATAAAGAAATGTTAGTTTCAACATAAATGTTTAGTTGTAAGTTTAATTTGAAAAAACTTAGTAAGACATTTTTTTTTGTGTGCAAATGGTCTACTTGCGTAAAGCACGGTTTCCAATATTGCCTAACAAATATTCAGTAAAACCATGTCCATGAGACCAGAACACACAAAGAACGTGGAAAGACGTGTGCATTCATGAGTGTTAAACAATACAACACATTTCATTCTCCATAAAACCTGCATTCATGAAAAAGGAGAAAAAAGTGTAAAAGGTTTCCTGTCTCAACAACCCTGGCAGAGATACATCCTTTCCACTGGACAACACCTGTTCTACGTTCCAAATGTTCTCTTAGAGGGTACTACTTGTGACCCGGCCCCTAGGGGGAATACATCAAGGTAATATGGTGTCATTTTAAACAGAACCATCCTCTTACATTTCAAGGGCCGAGGAACAAGTCAGTTAAGCAACAGTATGGAGGGTATGAGGTAGTGAAGGACTGTAAGAAAAGAGAGCTGCAAAGGCTTGTTGGGAGACAAGCGTCTGATGACCGAGATTTGAGGAGGACACGACATACAGATGAGGTTATTAGCAGATGGTGTGTGTGTGATATTAACAGCATCGTGTGTGTGTGAGTGGCACGTGTCTGTGTTATTACCTAGGTAGTGTGTGAGAATGTGTTATAAAGTGCGCAGTGCGAGGTCTCGCTGTTAGTGCTCCCCTAGAAGCAGCCAGTTCGTCTCTGAGACGAAGGAGAACGTGTTCTAGCAGAAGGAATAACTATTTTATGATGAATATATGCAGTGGGGCTTCTATATTAAGTACAATCTCCCTCTCCCCCCCACCCTCTCTCTCTCTCTCTTTCCCTCTTGGTTTCTTTCTCCATCTCTCTCTCTCTCTCTCTCGGTTTCTTTCTCTCTCTCTCTCGTTTCTTTCTCTCTCTCTCTCTCGGTTTCTTTCTCTCTCTCTCTCTTGGTTTCTTTCTCTCTCTCTCTCTTGGTTTCTCTCTCTCTCTCTCTCTCTCTCTCTCTCTCTCTCTCTCTCTCTCTCTCTCTCTCTCTCTCTCTCTCTCTCTCTCTCTCTCTCTCTCTCTCTCTCTCTCTCTCTCTCTCTCTCTCTCTCCCCCCCCTCCTCTCTCTCTCTCTCTCTTGCTCCCTACCTCCCTCTTCCCCCCTGCTGTCTCTCTCTCTCTCTCTCTCTCTCTCTCGTTCTCTTTCTCTCTCTCTCGTTCTCTCTCTCTCTCTCTCGTTCTCTCTCGTTCTCTCTCTCTCTCTCTCTCTCTCTCTCTCTCTCTCTCTCTCTCTCTCTCTCTCTCTCTCTCTCTCTCTCTCTCTCTCTCTCTCTCTCTCTCTCTCTCTCTCTCTCTCTCTCTCTCTCTCTCTCTCTCTCTCTCTCTCTCTCTTCTCTCTCTCTCTCTCTCTCTTCTCTCTCTCTCTCTCTCTCTCTCTCTCTCTCTCTCCCTCTTGGTTTCTTTCTCCATCTCTCTCTCTCTCCCTCTCTCTCTCCCTCTCTCTCTCCCTCTCTCTCTCCCTCTCTCCCTCTCTCCCTCTCTCCCTCTCTAACCTCTTGGTTTCTTTCTCCATCTCTCTCTATCTCTATCCCTCTTTGTACTGTGTTCAATGTCAATATCTATGAGCTATATATCTAATGTATGTTTCTATAAGTCTGTGTGTAAAGTACAATATGATATGCTAACATATAGATGATAGAATGGCCAATACCATTCCTTTGTATGCATTGGGATAATTTATGATGCTGTATCCCTTCACCCACACAGAGGTAACCATCCATTTTTACTATCACTTTGGAGAGTTCAAATTTGATGCCAATGTTTTTCAAGCAGCGAGCGGTACTAGCGACGTCTGTGAACTGCGTACTGAATAATGGAGAATGTGAAATGATGTCACACCCTCGATGAGGATGTTTTAGAGAAACAAAAGACACTTTGACAATGTACAGAGGAATAAAGAATGTATTGACTGCAGTGTTTTTGGAGAGGAAAATTGGAAGTGCGATACTTCAAAAGCGTGAGCATAGTGAATGTACTTCAAACGTCTCTTTTAATAATGCGTCGCGGCACGGCTCGCCGAGTCAAACGCTCTCAGAGGACACATCTCGGATATGATAACGTGACAACATGTTTCTGTTCTGCAGGGGGACCTCTTTTTACTCCACTTCATCACATATCCCCCCAAACTATGTGACGTCGGTGGGGAAGAGGGGAGAACACAGAACTGACTTAGCTGACGGCTGTTTGGAGTCTCTCTCTCTGCCTTTCTTCCTCTGTTTATTCTACTTTTATTCTTATTTTCAGAACAAAGAGAAAGAAAAAAATGATGTGGCTTCAAAGCATTCAGGTTAGTGAGTGTTGATTGGGGGAAGAGGAGA
>NC_034185.2:31734895-31736171 GCF_002021735.2 Oncorhynchus kisutch | reverse complement strand
GTAAAACATAAAAGGCTTTTCAGGATATCAAGGGACACCAATAGGTTGTGATGTTTATTTCTTCATACGTGTAGCAGTGTATCATCATCGTGGTAAACGTGGAAACATTTGAACTGTACGTTTAGTGCCGTGTAGAATCACGCCAGCTTCCTAGTCAACGGCTCTGTCTCAAAGCCTTTGGGTCCGTCACGTGTGTCTTTTGGCCATCTACTGCACATACAGGTTGGTGCTCAGACATCTAATTTCCCTAGGGTTCTCTGTAAGGTACATTGACTGACTAGTCAAATCACAGACACATCTTCTACTCCCTATTCACCATCAGCCATGGACATAGATCTGGTAACTGTTTATTGAACAGGCAGCAAGAGCCAGGAGCAGCTAGCTACAGTCTTTCAAAAACACACACACACTCACGCGCACACACACACAACACACACACCACACACACACACACGCGCGAGCACGCGCACACACACACACACACAGGCTTTCACCGTTATGCATTCGGAGTACGAGGGAGGCAGTCGATAAGGGTGCACCCTAACCTGTAATTACTCGAGAAATGACAATGCCTTTACAAGTGAGGGGGCAAAAAAAAATCAATCGTTGTTGAATTACTATCACCGAGTGTCCTGCAAATTACAAGCAGGAGAAGGAAAATACATGACCACATATTCGATCTCTTACCTGGACAAAGGAATGCACACTGAATAGAAAATAACTTGATTCTATCACTTGGAAGAATTCATGGATTAAATTAGAAAAGTCTCTCTGTTTTGTAACTATGTTCAAACATAAAAAGTATTTAATCATTTAACAACTTTCCTGGTTAGCCTTGATCAAAGGCATTGACTGAATGGGAACTAGCTCTTTAGGAAGGGTGAGAGAACACTGCTACGAACTGCAGCTGGTATTGATAATGCTGTGCCTGTTATACAGGTCTATTGGGTCAGATGTCATTAAGAGGTACTGGGAAGGAAAACAAAGTGAGGACAAGAGAGGACACTTGTTCTACAAGTACAAGTCCTCAACGTGCAAGTTACTAAAGCCGAATTCTGCACGAAAACGCCAAAAACTCTGTCCCATTTGATAAAACGTGCGAGGCAAGATAGATAAAGGTGCAGTCTCTGCATCACACAACATTTAATTCACTGTGTTGGTGTGGAACACAGATTGATTTTGGCGCTACTGAGGTAGAATTGAATGCATCCTTGCCTCTGGTGGTAGGAAAGAAAAAGAGGAAAGAAAGAAGGAGGGAAAGAAAGAAAGAAAGAAA
>NC_034185.2:31674895-31732395 GCF_002021735.2 Oncorhynchus kisutch | reverse complement strand
CTGGATTTTGATAATTAGTCGGTATCAGCCTAATTCTGAACAAGGCAGTTAACCCACTGTTCCTAGGCATAGAAGGCACTTCTTGTCTCTCAGATCCTTCACAGCTTTTTGGAAGTTACCTGTGGTGCTGATGTTTAGGCCGAGGTATGAATAGTTTTGTGTGTGCTCTAGGGCAACGGTGTCTAGATGGAATTTGTATTCATGGTCCTGGGAACTGGACCTTTTTTTGGAACACAATTATTTGTGTCTTACTGAGATTTAACATCTCTCTCTCTCTCTTCTCTCTCTCTCCTCTCTCTCTCTCTCTCTCTCTCTCTCTCTCTCTCTCTCTCTCTCTCTCTCTCTCTCTCACTCTCACTCTCACTCTCACTCTCACACTCACTCACTCACTCACTCACTCACTCACTCACTCACTCACTCACTCACTCACTCACATTCGTTCATATGCCCAGTGAAGCGCCATGGCTGTGGTGGTCAGTGGACATTCAGAGGATGTACACAGTAATTATGACAACTTCCAACCTATCAGAGCTCTTGCAGCATGAACTGACATGTTGTCTACTCAAGCAAAAGATCAGAGAATGAAACTACTATTGAAAGCACAAGCTACAGCTAACTAGAACGGCAGTGCATAAACCTTGGTGAGTAGTTGTCTCAAAGAGAGAGAAGGACAATAGTTGAATAGTTTACCAGTCTTGAACAAATACATTTTTTTTAAATGAAGGAGAGAGAGAGAGCTATATTTCTTTCATAGTATATTTTATCACTTTCACTTAGCAAGAGAATGCCGCTAGCTAGTTTAGCCTACGCAAACACCTGGCTCAAACAAAGACAGATGCCATGTTAGCTAGCTGGCTACGGCTATCCGACACTGGAACTCTGGAATTAATTTATAATCACTGCTAAACTGCTTGCTGCTGACTAATATTGCATTATTGTAGGTTTAATGGGTTTACTAATGCGATAGTTCTAGTAGCTATGTTAATTAGGATGTTAATATGGTGACAATGATGTAGGCTGCGTGTTAGCGGTTATGATATGAAGGTTTGGCTTGAAAAGTTTTTTTTGCCTGGTCACAGACAGCTGGTGTGTTGTGCACTGAAGTCCACAAACGAAGGGAAAAGGTGAGAGGAGGAGAGTAATTATACAACGATCAAAGGGATCATGCTATTTGTATGTGACTGCTATGAAAGTGAACTGTGTTAGCGTGTGATCAGGGGTGCATTCATTCCGCCGATTCTGTTAAAAAAGTTTCTTAAATGGAAGCAACCTGAACGAAAAGGGGATAAACATACCTACATTTGTCCAATAGAAACTCTCGTTTGCAACGGTTGAACTAATGATTACACCCTATATCAGATCAATGTTAGATTGACCTGGGTGAAAGGAATATGAATGACAGTCATCCAATATGCTATAAGATAAATAAGACCCTGCTCATAAATAATAATAATCGTCCTCCCTCATCTTAAATGGCACCGACCACCACTGGTATGCGTGCATGGTGTGTGAGCGTGTGTGTGCATGCGTGTGTGGTGCATAACCGTAAGACTAGGGAAATAGACTGGAGCAATGGGCAGAGCGAATAAACAGTTCACATCTGTTCACACTTCAGTAAATTGTAGTGCTTGGCAGGATAGTAAAGTGTCCATCGGCCCACCGAGGGGGAGACTTGCTTGGCCTGCATACTCATGCTGTTATTCTGACTTAACATCCTTGTCAGTTGGCCTTTGTAAACAGGTGATGTCCAGTGGGTCTAACAGAGGTCTACCCTTCACACTACCACTTGTTCCCAATTCACTCCCTACCCCCTTCTCATTGGCTCTAACCCTGTGATATTTGCAGATCTGTAAGGTATAAGCAATATGGTGGAATCTCCACCAACACTGCTTAAACCTATTCAGAGCCTTCAGATCTTCAAACATCAAAGGGTTCGGGCCAAGAGGAAAGGGTAGCGAGTGAATTGGGACTGACTTTCTCATCAACACAAGCCAACAGGTTCAACGGTCAGAGGTCCTAGGTCAAAATTGAGTGTAACAGACGCCAGATGGTGATTGGTGGGTACCTGTGGGGAAGTGTTCGTTGATTGGCCAGTTGTCCACCTGCAGAGTGGCGTTGCCCCCATTCCTGGTGAAGCGCACCAGGTGGTACTTCCCGTCGTTGATCGTCATGGTTACCTCCTTCACACTGATGTCTGACGTACCAATGTTGAAGGTCACGCCCACCTTGCCTTCCGTCTGAAAGAAAAGGGAAGAAGAAACAGAAACGTATTAAAAGACATCAACAGCTTTCAGGCAACCCGGAAGAGAAACAAGCAGCAGGTTTGAGAGGATCAGTCTAAGGAAGAGGGTGGAGAATCATTACTCTTGATCACATAATAGTGAGTAGATATTTGGGATGCAAGTTGATTTGTAGATCAGTGTAGTCTGATTGCAAACACACACAACAAACAGGCATTTATAACCAGTATCAACCACTTTCCTTCCACAGGCAGTCTTCAGGTTGATCATTTATATTTTCCCATTGGTAAAACATTTCAATATGATACGCCACATATAGAATAGCAGAGATTTGCAGAACAGTACCATCTTCATTTCCTGGCTTAGTGCTTCAATCAAATCATCTTCATTGCATTTGTAATGCAGTGATACCAAGACCAGGAATCAAGATGTTTGCAGAAGCTGTAAACTGATTGCAGGGTTTGATTCAATAAGGCTGGGTCAACATTATATAGCCTGGACTATACAACAGTAACCCAAACAGTTGAACAACAGAGTTAGACATTCCTTGTTAACCCAGGTCTCCCCCTATCCTCTTCCTGAGCTAATACTAATCACATTGGAGCCATCTATTGGACATGTATTCTACTGTAGGTTGTGTGTTAGTACGGACACGCTAACAAAGCCCCTCATTCCAATGTCCATACCACTAATATGCAATCTACGGTTCTTTGTGGAAAGGGTTCTACCTGGAACCCAAAAGGGTTCTTCCATGGGGACAGCAGAATAAGCCTTTTAGGTTCTACGGGTGTAGACCCCAAAGGTAGGCAAAATAGAGGCAATATAGTTGGTAGCTGTACTACCTAGCCTTACAGTTCATTAAACTGTTTTCATTTGTTGAGAGTTAGCTGTAACAGAACGGTCAGTCACTTAATGATGAGTAATGTTCTGTGGAACGCCAGGACATATGCCTCTCCTCCCCACATCACATATGTAGCAGCACATATGTTTTATTTAACGGCAAAGTTAGTGGTGTTATATCACTCAAAGAGTGGGATAGAGAGAGAGAGAGAGAGAGAGAGAGAGAGAGAGAGGGATAAGAGAGAGAGAGAGAGAGAGAGGGATAGAGAGAGAGAGAGAGAGAGAGAGAGAGAGAGAGAGAGAGAGAGGGATAGAGAAGAGAGAGGGATAAGAGAGAGAGAAAGGGATAGAGAGAGAGAGAGGGATAGAGAGAGAGGGATAGAGAGAGAGAGAGATAGAGAGAGAGAGAGAGAGAGAGGAGAGAGAGAGAGAAGAGAGAGAGAGGAGAGGAGAGGGATAGAGAGAGAGAGGGATAGAGACGAGAGAGGGATAGAGAGAGGGATAGAGAGAGAGAGAGGGATAGAGAGAGAGAGGGATAGAGAGAGAGAGGGTAGAGAGAGAGAGAGAGAGAGAGAGAGAGAGAGAGAGAGAGAGAGAGAGAGAGAGAGAGAGAGAGAGAGAGAGAGGATAGAGAGAGAGAGAGAGAGAGAGAGAGAGAGAGAGAGAGAGAGGAGAGAGAGAGAGAGAGAGAGAGAGAGAGAGAGAGAGAGAGAGTGAGAGAGGATAGAGAGAGAGAGAGAGAGAGAGAGAGAGAGAGAGAGAGAGAGAGGCAAATAACAACCTCATTGGTTTCTCACCGCAACTTACTTTCTCGCCAACTTGCTAATTTTAAACAACCTGCCAACGTGTTTGATAGGAGCTGCTTGGGTATGCATGGGAACGTAGGCGTTACATGGAAAATGTTTTAAAGAGAGACAAGGATGGCGAGAGAAAGAGAGAGACAGAGAGCACGACAGAGAGTGAGAGAGATAAAAGATTAAGAGATGGAGTTCGAGAGAGAGGTAAAGAGGAAGAGAGAGAGTGATGGAGAGAGAGAGAGATACTAAGAGAAAGAGTGGGGGTGTAAGGGTACAAGTTTTCCATGTCATTTGTTCTAATCCCCTCTGGGAATGGTTGTGTAATTACCTGCTTTAAAGGCCCAGAGCCAAGGGGACATTTCTCACAACACAGCTGTGTGTGTGTGTGTGTGAGTGCGTGCATGCGAGCGTGGGTGCATGTGTGTGTGTGTGTACATGATGCACTGACCCACCGGGCTGATGACACGATGTGTTAATGGATCAGTGAAGAGATAAGAGCTAGTGAATCAGGATATACGATAGTGTGTGTGTGTGTGTGCATGCGTGCGTTATAGCGCTCTACTTAACAATGGCCACTGCTACTTCATATCATTAACTAACCCTTGACATTGTTGTTAACCCCTTGTTATTGCCTGCTACCACTAAACACCCAACACCCAACACCTTTTAATTGAATTGAAAACACTATACCACAGTGGTAATACCTGACATTCAGTGAAAACACTGAGGAAGTCAGCATCCATTTTAAGACAGTGTACAGTCTACCATCTAGCCAAATGTAAAAAATGGAGTTGGATCATCAGTGTTGACTTTCTGAAAGGAGACAGAACTCGAGATGAAACATCTTGATAAAGGTTGCAGGCCTAGTTAGTTTCCCTTCCATTGAAATGCAAAGTATTTCAAAAGGACTGCCTTGAAGGTCCTTGAGAGGCTCTCGCCCTTTGCTAACAAAAAGGTAGCTGTTTTACTCTGTATGTATTTCAGTACCAAGGCCAACCCAGTACACTGTCCAAATAGCACATTATGTTCTCTCATGTTTGGAGTAGTTGTCTACGAAACCACAAGAGTACCCTAGTATATCTCTAGTCCATGCACCCATAGTCTCACAGTCTGACACACAGGAGGTTGGTGGCACCTTAATTGGGGAGGACGGGCTCGTGGTAATGGATGTAGCGCCATTCCATTCGCGCCGTTCCAGACATTATTATGAGCCGTCCTCCCCTCAGCAACCTCCACTGGTCTGACACAGAATCTCAAACATTGCGTGCTAAAATACACTCAGTCCTGTGATGAAAGAAAAAGGCACACACCTCTCTCTCTCTCTCTCTCTCTCTCTCTCTCTCTCTCTCTCTCTCTCTCTACTTGAACAATCTTCCATCTCAGCTGATAATGCAGTAGGAAGTGAGTTAAACATGGGAAATGCATCTCCTAAAAGTGCCAGGTCGTCCTCGAGGAGAGATGAACATGAACTCTGCAGCATGGCCAGTTAACTCCCAATCTGATCGTAAGAGCTTCTATTAATCACTGAAGCCACGGTTCAAACCAAGCTTTGAACTTGAAGTTTAAACATCCGCTTCATTCCAGTGCACTGACAGAACACTATGGTTTTCTGAATATCAAATCATGGAATAACTTTCCCAAAAAGAGAAAATGTGTAGATGAAAGCAAAACACTATACTGTACATCCCCATTCACCTGACCTTCAAATCAACTGGCAGACCATCTGTCCCCCACAATGCCAAAGTCAAATGCAGTGCTGAGCGATTAGTGCTTTTTAAGTTGGGTTTCGGATTTGATTATTTTTGTAGACATTACATGTCATCTAGTCTTTATAGTGCTGCTGCCTATGCTGTCTGACAAAATCAATATTTTAGTAGTTCTTCAAAGTAAATAAAGCCTACTTTTATGACTGCTGAATACCAACTATGAATCACTTACACCATGTATTTTCAGGTAGAGATACCTCGCGAAGCAACTGCTCTCTATCCCTCCCCATCAATCAGGCATTCTTCTGTCTCTTTTATGTAGTGGGCGTAAAAGAGAACCAGACCGGGCAAGTAGGCGTGGTCAATTAGTTGTTTCAAAAAATGAAAAATAACCAACATTTTGTTTTTTGCAAAGGCACTCACGCTACTCCCTTTACAAATACCTACAAACAACGACAGATCACAGCCACCGCTGTAAACAATAACAACAGACACAGTGCAACGGTGTCCCAGGGCACGGTGGATTCAGCTCTCTGTGGTACTCAAAGCCCCGCACACATACACACACACCGCCGTCCAGCGGCCAACCACCTGACCGCCTGCCCTCCCTCCACTGCCACGGCAACGCTGTGATTGACATTTCCAATTACATTCTTTATTGGCCTGTCAGTCGCTGGGCGGGACAGCCCTTCATTGTCTCTTAAGGAAGGGAAGGGATGGCTATTGGTCTCCCAGTAAAAGATGATGACCCCCCCCCCCACGATATTCCTGCACTAGAAAATAAATACATGAGGTGGAAGGAGAATCACACATACACACACAATCCTGCCTAACAAAGCATAACCTTGCATTGAGCCCTAATCCATACCATCACACTGCAGCAATAAACAGCAGAGACAAGAGGCTTCAATCTCCCTGAACTGTCACAACACAACAGAACACATCAGACGACAACACAACACAACACGTTACTGTTATACTGTTATCTCCTCAGACTGATATGTGGTGCTGTGTTAAAACGCTGTTATGCTCATAGATAATATACACACTGTAATTCCTA
This sequence comes from Oncorhynchus kisutch, assembly GCF_002021735.2. Lineage (NCBI taxonomy): Eukaryota > Metazoa > Chordata > Actinopteri > Salmoniformes > Salmonidae > Oncorhynchus > Oncorhynchus kisutch. The sequence continues at coordinate 31,725,752 of NC_034185.2, read as the reverse complement.
CCCCCCTGCACTGACTGGTCCTCTCGACTGCCTGCCTGCCACTAAACCATTGGTCATTTTAACACTGTATTTTGGACCTATGGAGATGCGAGACAGCGTTGGCAGCACAAAGCCACGGAAGATCGGCGGGGTGAGGAGGGCGGTGTGGTGTGTGTCAGTGTGTGAGAGTGTGTGTGTGTGTGTGTGTGTGTGTGAGTGATGGAGGTGCCTGTAAGTAAGACTGATAAAATAAAAGCACGGTTACGGGCAGAGAAGAGCAGCACATGAAGAGCTCTGCTCCGCCACCAAGTGCTCGTTCCCACGTGGTCCCTCCACATACTGACACTGGTAATCAGACCCACAATCCAATTCACCCGGCCTCCGATCAATGCCTTCAGCACAAGGAGCACCCCCAGGCAGCCAATCACTCAGAGCAGCACAGCAGCCTGACTCTCCAGGCCTCTCGGAGCCCTCTCCAGGCCCGTAACACAGACAGCATTCACATCACAGCCCTGCCAGACAGATATACAATAGACTACATTCCCTAGATGGGGTTTTGGTCATTTTTCTAAAGCATCAATATATCCAGGACTCTCCAGGCCATAGACATATCACAGCCCAGACAGTCACTATACAAAGATGGGTATTATTCCAATAGACTCCATCCTCTAGGATGGTGAACGGTCATTTTGTTGAAGCCAAGAGCAGATGTTGCATGTCTATAGACCTGCAACTGTAGCCCCCACACTATGGAAGACATATAGGACAGGATTTTGAATTTACAAATACACAAAGTGTGATTACTACCTCTAAGGGTTTCAGGCTTGAGATAGTCACCTCATACAAGTACTTGGGAGTATGTCCTTCTCTCAGCACATATCAAAGCTGCTAAAGTTAAATCTAGACTTGGTTTTCTCTATCGTAATCGCTCCTCTTTCACCCCAGCTGGCAAACTAACTCTGATTCAGATGACCGTCCTACCCATGCTAGATTACAAAGACATAATTTATAGATCGGCAGGTAAGGGTGCTCTCAATGTTCTTTACCATTCAGCCATCAGATTTGCCACCAATGCTCCTTTCTTATTTGTATTTTTTTATTTTACCCCTTTTTCTCCCCAATATCGTAGTGTCCAATTGTTGTAGTATCTACTATCTTGTCTCATCGCTACAACTCCCGTACGGGCTCGGGAGAGACGAAGGTTGAAAGCCATGCATCCTCCGATACACAACTCAACCTAGCCGCACTGCTTCTTAACACAGCGCGCATCCAACCCGGATTCCTGGAGGAAACACCGCGCACCTGGCAACCTTGGTTAGCACGCACTGCGCCCGGCCCGCCACAGGAGTCACTGGTGTGCGATGAGACAAGGACTTCCCTACCGACCAAGCCCTCATTAACCCGGACGACGCTAGGCCAACGGACCTCCCGGTCGCGGCCGGTTACGACAGAGCCTGGGCGCGAACCCAGGGTCTCTGATGGCACAGCTGGCGCTGCAGTACAGCGCCCTTAACCACCGTTCAGCTGATGTTCTGAAAGAGCTGCAAAATCTGGACCCCTACAAATCAGCCGGGCTAGACAATCTGGACCCTTTCTTTCTAAAATTATCTGCCGAAATTGTTGCCACCCCTATTACTAGCCTGTTCAACCTCTCTTTTGTGTCGTCTGAGATTCCCAAAGATTGGAAAGCAGCTGCGGTCATCCCCCTCTTCAAAGGGGGGGACACTCTTGACCCAAACTGCTACAGACCTATATCTATCCTACCATGCCTTTCTAAGGTCTTCGAAGCCAAGTCAACAAACAGATTACCGACCATTTCGAATCTCACCATACCTTCTCTGCTATGCAATCTGGTTTCAGAGCTGGTCATGGGTGCACGTCAGCCACGCTCAAGGTCCTAAACGATATCTTAACCGCCATCGATAAGAAACATTACTGTGCAGCCGTATTCATTGATCTGGCCAAGGCTTTCGACTCTGTCAATCCCCACATCCTCATCGGCAGACTCGACAGCCTTGGTTTCTCAAATGATTGCCACACCTGGTTCACCAACTACTTCTCTGATAGAGTTCAGTGTGTCAAATCGGAGGGTCTGCTGTCCAGACCTCTGGCAGTCTCTATGGGGGTGCCACAGGGTTCAATTCTTGGACCGACTCTCTTCTCTGTATACATCAATGAGGTCGCTCTTGCTGCTGGTGAGTCTCTGATCCACCTCTACGCAGACGACACCATTCTGTATACTTCTGGCCCTTCTTTGGACACTGTGTTAACAACCCTCCAGGCAAGCTTCAATGCCATACAACACTCCTTCCGTGGCCTCCAATTGCTCTTAAATACAAGTAAAACTAAATGCAACCGATCGCTACTTGCACCTGCCCGCCTGTCCAACATCACTACTCTGGACGGCTCTGACTTAGAATACGTGGACAACTACAAATACTTAGGTGTCTGGTTAGACTGTAAACTCTCCATCCAGACCCATATCAAACATATCCAATCCAAAGTTAAATCTAGAATTGGCTTCCTATTTCGCAACAAAGCATCCTTCACTCATGCTGCCAAACATACCCTTGTAAAACTGACCATCCTACCAATCCTCGACATTGGCGATGTCATTTACAAAATAGCCTCCAATACCATACTCAACCAATCGGATGCAGACTATCACAGTGCAATCCGTTTTGTCACCAAAGCCCCATATACTACCCACCATTGCGACCTGTACGCTCTCGTTGGCTGGCACTCGCTCCATACTCGTCGCCAAACCCACTGGCTCCATGTCATCTATAAGACCCTGCTAGGTAAAGTCCCCCCTTATCTCAGCTCGCTGGTCACCATAGCATCTCCCACCTGTAGCACACGCTCCAGCAGGTATATCTCTCTAGTCACCCCCAAAACCAATTCTTTCTTTGGCCGCCTCTCCTTCCAGTTCTCTGCTGCTAATGACTGGAACGAACTACAAAAATCTCTGAAACTGGAAACACTTTAAGCACCAACTGTGCTTAAACAGCTCACAGATTACTGCACCTGTACATAGCCCACCTATAATTTAGCCCAAACAACTACCTCTTTCTCTACTGTATTTAATTAATTAATTAATTAAGCTCCTTTGCACCCCATTATTTTTATTTCTACTGTGCACATTCTTCCATTGCAAATCTACCATTCCAGTGTTTTACTTGCTAAATTGTATTTACTTTGCCACCGTGGCCTTTTTTTGCCTTTACCTCCCTTATCTCACCTCATTTGCTCACATCGTATATAGACTTGTTTATACTGTATTATTGACTGTATGTTTGTTTTACTCCATGTGTAACTCTGTGTTGTTGTATGTGTCGAACTGCTTTGCTTTATCTTGGCCAGGTCGCAATTGTAAATGAGAACTTGTTCTCAACTTGCCTACCTGGTTAAATAAAGGTGAAATATATATCTTTTTTTTTTGTGTTGTGGTGTCTCTCTTTATGTAGTGTTGTAGTATCTCTCTTTATGTAGTGTTGTGGTGTCTCTCTTTATGTAGTGTTGTAGTATCTCTCTTTATGTAGTGTTGTGGTGTCTCTCTTTATGTAGTGTTGTAGTATCTCTCTTTATGTAGTGTTGTGGTGTCTCTCTTTATGTAGTGTTGTAGTATCTCTCTTTATGTAGTGTTGTGGTGTCTCTCTTTATGTAGTGTTGTGGTGTCTCTCTTTATGTAGTGTTGTAGTATCTCTCTTTATGTAGTGTTGTGGTGTCTCTCTTTATGTAGTGTTGTGGGGTCTCTCTTCATGTAGTGTTGTGGGGTCTCTCTTCATGTAGTGTTGTCTCTCTTTACGTAGTGTTGTGGTGTCTCTCTTTATGTAGTGTTGTGGTGTCTCTCTTTAAGTAGTGTTGTGGTGTCTCTCTTTATGTAGTGTTGTGGTGTCTCTCTTTACGTAGTGTTGTGGTGTCTCTCTTTATGTAGTGTTGTGGGGTCTCTCTTTACGTAGTGTTGTGGTGTCTCTCTTTACGTAGTGTTGTGGTGTCTCTCTTTATGTAGTGTTGTGGTGTCTCTCTTTATGTAGTGTTGTGGTGTCTCTCTTTATGTAGTGTTGTGGTGTCTCTCTTTATGTAGTGTTGTGGTGTCTCTCTTTACGTAGTGTTGTGGTGTCTCTCTTTATGTAGTGTTGTGGTGTCTCTCTTTATGTAGTGTTGTGGTGTCTCTCTTTATGTAGTGTTGTGGTGTCTCTATGTAGTGTTGTGGTGTCTCTCTTTACGTAGTGTTGTGGTGTCTCTCTTTATGTAGTGTTGTGGTGTCTCTCTTTATGTAGTGTTGTAGTATCTCTTTATGTAGTGTTGTGGTGTCTCTCTTTATGTAGTGTTGTAGTATCTCTCTTTATGTAGTGTTGTGGTGTCTCTCTTTATGTAGTGTTGTAGTGTCTCTCTTTATGTAGTGTTGTGGTGTCTCTCTTTATGTAGTGTTGTAGTATCTCTCTTTATGTAGTGTTGTGGTGTCTCTCTTTATGTAGTGTTGTGGGGTCTCTCTTCATGTAGTGTTGTCTCTCTTTACGTAGTGTTGTGGTGTCTCTCTTTATGTAGTGTTGTGGTGTCTCTCTTTATGTAGTGTTGTGGTGTCTCTCTTTATGTAGTGTTGTGGTGTCTCTCTTTACGTAGTGTTGTGGTGTCTCTCTTTATGTAGTGTTGTGGGGTCTCTCTTTACGTAGTGTTGTGGTGTCTCTCTTTATGTAGTGTTGTGGTGTCTCTTTATGTAGTGTTGTGGTGTCTCTCTTTACGTAGTGTTGTGGTGTCTCTCTTTACGTAGTGTTGTGGTGTCTCTCTTTATGTAGTGTTGTGGTGTCTCTCTTTATGTAGTGTTGTGGTGTCTCTCTTTATGTAGTGTTGTGGTGTCTCTCTTTATGTAGTGTTGTGGTGTCTCTCTTTACGTAGTGTTGTGGTGTCTCTCTTTATGTAGTGTTGTGGTGTCTCTCTTTATGTAGTGTTGTGGTGTCTCTCTTTATGTAGTGTTGTGGTGTCTCTCTTTACGTAGTGTTGTGGTATCTCTCTTTATGTAGTGTTGTGGTGTCTCTCTTTATGTAGTGTTGTGGTGTCTCTCTTTACGTAGTGTTGTGGTGTCTCTCTTTATGTAGTGTTGTGGTGTCTCTCTTTATGTAGTGTTGTGGTGTCTCTCTTTATGTAGTGTTGTGGTGTCTCTCTTTACGTAGTGTTGTGGGGTCTCTCTTTATGTAGTGTTGTGGTGTCTCTCTTTACGTAGTGTTGTGGGGTCTCTCTTTATGTAGTGTTGTGGTGTCTCTCTTTACGTAGTGTTGTGGGGTCTCTCTTGTCAGGACATGTGTTTTGTCCAATATTAGTATTTCATGTTTAGCCCCCGTCCCCGCAGGAGGACTTTGCCTTTTAATAGACCATCATTGTAGATAAGAATTTGTTCTTAACTGACTTGCCTCGTTAAATAAAGGTAAAATATTTTAAAAATATATATATTTTTGTGTTTAACGTATTCTTAGTGAAGTGGCTGGTGCATGGAGATTTGTAGCCTCCTGAGGTCTCCATTTGAGACCATTTAATGGATGTCTTCTAAACCAACCAAGGTATCACATAGCAAACCCTGTCATACATCCTTAGGATAGTCGGTATTAACATCTGAATTACATCAACTGGCTCTAAACCAAACTCCCAACTGGCATCCAGAAGATCCAGAGGATCCCATATCAAACTGAACCCATCCCGGTGAGGAAGCTGACATCACATACAACCTCCACCTGACATCATGCAGGGCAGCAGAACTAAAATGAGGGTGTTGTGGTCAGGGCCCACCACCCATCAGAACAGTATCAAGGACCACACACAGAGTTTGTCCAAAATGCCACCCTATTCCCTGTGCAGTGCACTACATTTGACCAGGTCCAATAGGGAATAATAGGGTGCCATTTGGGAGGTATTCAGAGAGCGGTACAGGGAAGTAGGTCGATATGACGATTGAGGACGAACATGTGATGGATGATTGATGCTCATGGCCTTCACAACAACAATACATTTATCTGAGGTAATTGACAGAGATAACTCGAAGATGACAGGACCATTTGTAGCATCCCGGAGATGAGTGTAGGGTGAATTATTTCCTGTGATGACATTATCCTATGGCCTACTCTGCTCTGTGTCCTTGGTAATAGTGTCCATGGCAACTTCATTGTCTAGGTCAATGAGGATGATGCAGTAAAACTCTGATCATCTTTATCATTCCTGAAATTTCAAGACTCAATAAGACTCCCGAAATTCAACCAAACTTAGCCGCACCTGAATTCAAATTCAAAGAGATTTGAGTTCTTCAGGTTCATTCTACACCCCAAAGATCCTAAAATATTCACACAGGAGAAGCAGGAACGAAGGAACAGATCCACTCCACGGTAAGGAGAAGAACAAAATGTCCTCTTTACTTAATACAGCCTGGTAATTGATTAGCTAATGCCTAGAAGTCCATTAGCAGAGTGTGTTAAATGCTCAGGAGTGCCAGTCAACGTTAACCTCTAACCCCGGCTAGTCTACATAATAAAAACACATCAGTGAACATTTCATTTAAACATGAGCAGGAAGCAGCGTTGTGAAAGGTAATGGCTTAGACACTCTCTCCAGGCTCAATGTCAAAGGAAGGCAGAGACCTGCTCCTCTTTGATCCTCCTATGACTTCAGCAGGGTCAGCTTTATGCATTATTTATACACACGCACACAGACACACACAGACACACACAGTAATTGTCCCAGACACTAATGGTGGAGGGCCTGGTGAAAACATTTGTCAATGCTACCCCAGAGACGATGATATCACTTTCATCTAGGTCGGTGTCGTCAGGATGAAACACTCACTGGTCTTAATCATCCCAAATATGTTGTTCTCTCTCTGGCTTCGAGTGCTCAAGTTTGGAGTACAGGTGCTCGAGGAGTTTGAAACGATACTGCTCTCCATAATGTACAGTACATAACAACATGTACGTCTTTGACATTTGAGACTACACAAAGTCCAGACTGATAGGAAATGACCCACAGCACGACCCACCCAGTACTTTAGTCCTGCTATTTTATGCACATTTCCAAAGCATTTTCCATTTTCAGATGTTTTTCCTGCTTAGCTGTAACGGCTGTAGGGATTACTACGGACACAACATAACTGCACAGCAAAACCCCAGAAACCTAGTAAAACAACCCCATCAGTGATGAATCTCTATTGCTGTCCGGTCCAGGCCTGCTCTCCATCTCTCATTATTAGAATGCAGAATGCACCGCTGACACACACGCACGCACACACACACCACGCCAATACAATGTAGAATGCACCGTTGACACAGTAATCAGGCTGAATGCAAACGGGGTTGGGCTCGACGGACCACACAGCACACGAGTTCTGCATCCACCCATCTGCCATCCACCTATCTGCATCCTCCCATCTGCATCCATCCATCTGCATCTACCCATCTGCACCCTCCCATCTGCATCCACCCATCTGCATCCATCCATCTGCATCCACCCATCTGCATCCACCCATCTGCATCCTCCCATCTGCATCCACCCATCTGCATCCACCCATCTGCATCCACCCATCTGCATCCACCCACCTGCCTTGCCCATCTGCATCCACCCATCTGCATCCATCGTTATTCATGGCAACATTAACTCCAACAAAAGACAGGAACCATCTATTAAATATTAATACAAACAATTGGACTGATGTTTAGGAGGCCTCTGTGTTCAATTATGAGTTTTATTTCATTCTTTATTTCCATTAAGCCACAGTGAGTCTACTGGTCCATTAGGGAGAGCAGGAATTCGGCGGAGACACACACACACACACCACACACAGAGTGCCTGGGCTGTGAACCTCACACAGCGCTGCTTGGATCTAACACGTGGCCAGCACGACAGGGGTTCATTAAAAAAACACTAAATAGGATTTGTGCTCAATGGAATACAGTGCTGTGAAAGACCATTAGGAACCTGGCTAATGAAATTGAAACAGCTTGGTGATCAAATTAGAATCTGTTCGGTAGATATTTAATTTAATGTGCTGGTGAATTCGAAACACTTTTAATTTGGGTCTCCCGTTTGAAATTGCGCGCCATAAATCAAAGACTAAATTCATAGGGTTTCTCTCTCTCGTTCCCTTGATTTTCTCTCAAATGAATAGGAACAACCTCGTGAATTAAAGTCTGTAGAAAACAAAACAACGATTAGAGCATGAGAAGGAGTCCCCACTGTAGCTATACTTAGAAAGTGTTAGCTTGGCTAACCCAGAACTAAAATCCCAGACCTTCATCAGGCATCAGGCAAAAGAATACACTCATATCTTTTCAAATGAACAACTGTGCACACCTGGATTGTAAAACACTTGCACATTATTATAAAAAGTTGGTTGTTGATCATTGCTAGACAGCCATTTTCAAGTCTTTTAATAGCTTCTCAAGCTGATTTAAGTCCAAACGGTAACTAGGCCATTCAGGAACATTCTATGTCGTCTAAGTAAGCAACTCCAGTGTGTATTTGGACTTGTGTTTTAGGTTATTGTACTGTTGAAAGGTGAATTTGTCTCCTGGTGTCACGATCGTCGTTAGAATCATCGGACCAAGGTGCAGCGTGATATGGTTTCCACATATTTATTAGTGAAACGCACAAAACAATAAAGACAGAACGAAACGTGAAGTCAGTGAAGTGCTAACAGGCAACTAAACATAAACAAGATCCCACAAACATAGGTGGGAAAATAACGACTTAAATATGATCCCCTATTAGAGACAACGATTACCAGCTGCCTCTAATTTGGAATCATACAAAACACCAACATAGAAAAGAAACTAGAACACAACATAGACATAGAAATACTAGATCACCCCCTATTCACGCCCTGACCTACTATACCATAGAGAAACAATGGCTCTCTATGGTCAGGGCGTGACACCTGGAGTCCGTTGGAAAGCAGACTGTACCAGGTTTTTCTCTAGCGTTTTGCCTTTGCTTAGCTCTATTCCATTTATTTTTATCCTAGTCCATGCCGATGACAAGCATACCCATAACCTGATGGAGCCACCACCATGCTTGACAATAAGAAGAGTGGTACTTGGTGATGTGTTGCATTTGCCCCAAACATAACGCTTTGTATTCATGATATAAAGTTCATTTCTTTGCAGTTTTACTTTAGTGCCTTGTTGCAAACAGGATGCATGTTTTGGAATATTTTTATTCTGTACAGGCTTCCTTCTTTCCACTCTGTCATTTAGGTTAGTATTGTGGCGTAACTACAATGTTGTTGGTCCATCCTCAGTTTTCTCCTATCAAAAAGCCATTCAACTCTGTAACTGTTTTAGAGTCACCATTGGCCTCTGAGTTATGAGATGCCTGTATCTTTGTAGTGACTGGGTGTATTGAACCACCATCCAACGTGTAATTAATAACTTCACCATTGTCAAAGTGATATTCAATGTCTGCTTTTAACCTATCTACCAATAGGTGCCCTTCTTTGCGAGACACTGGAAACTCTACCTGGTCTTTGTGGTTAAATCGTTGCTTCTAATGTACTGCTCGACTGAGGGACCTTACAGATAATTGTATGTGTGGGCTACAGAGATGATGTAGTCATTCAAACATAATTCTGAAGGCAGTGTATGTGCTATTTCAGAGAGAATAGCATCAGTCACTTTGGCAAATGCATTGTTCCTGCCAGCTCTTACAGGAGAGGAAATAGCTATGTATTGTAGCACAAGACTCTCCAGCCTGTTTGAAGAAGTACCATGTAACAACAGTAAATGTAATAACTTTTTGATTTAATAACTTTTTCCGCTAAATGTAATAAGCTATTACATTAACCGGTGGTTATCACAGTAACCAAAAGGTTGCTAGATCGAATCCCCGAGCTGACAAGGTAAAAATCTGTTGTTCTGCCCCTGAACAAGGCAGTTAACCCACTGTTCCTAGGCCGTCATTGTAAATAAGAATTTGATCTTAACTGACTTGCCTAGATAAATAAAGTTTAAATAAATACACATTTTAAGTTGTGTAACAACTGTATGAATAATGTAATAACTCCAACCAATCGTATAATAACTTAACAAATTATATATATTTTTTATGTGCTACTTGGCTCAATTAGGCCCTAGTATTAAATATAGAATCTGCAATAGTTCCCTGCAAACAATAATGAGTTATTAGGACATCCATGGGACATCAGAAAATGGTCGCCTAAAATTGTCAGGATGTTGTGTCATGGTCTCTTAGTTAGGGGCGACATCCAACATTCAACACATGCATGACAACAAAAAGTTATCTCAAACGGACTGTCTCAGATAGGGAGAGTCCAGAGTCTCAACGTATCTTCATGTTTTTTCATACGAACGATGGTGATCAGAGGCAGAAATATAAAATAGATCACCACTTAAAAAGCGCAAAAACAGGAACCGACAGCACTGAGATTCCAGCAATTTAATGTAATCAAGTGGACAGCAGACACCCCGAGTAACAGCTCCAGAGATCCTTCACTCCCCCAGTGCAGATGGAGACAGAGCCAGGAGCAGCTTTGGGATTCGGCTGCCTGCCTTTGAACATCAAGCATCAATTGGATGAGCACTCACAGGGAGAGAGAGGGGAAGAGACAGACTCCCATCTTCCCATCTGCTTACTCACATATTTAGGCAAGTTCCGTCTTCGAGCATAGCCACACGCATGCAAACAATGGCCTTTAGTAGTGGCACATGTAAGGCCAATGTTAGCTAGCATCGATATCGTTAGTGACGCCACTAACGGTAGATAGCACCTACACAAAAACAGCTGAATGGCTAATGCTAAAAAGCTAATACTGTTCCTTGGCTGAGAGTGTATTCCAACAAGGGTTTAGGCCAGGCATGCAGAGTATGCTAAATACCTTTGGAGGAAGGGGGAAGCTGGGAGGAAGGGGGGTTTATGGTGATGATATGTAGGGTTGATGAGGCAGACAGGATAAGGTCTTTGTAGCTCACCCACCAGTGGGCAGACATATGTGGATATTCCCGCCAAGGGCTCAGGGAGAGATAGATAGCACAAACATAGTTGTCAGGGGGTCTATCAGTGGTCTGGTTTAACCACTTAGGGATAAACACTTAGCCACCTTCCGCTTCACCTACAGAGGTGTGAGACACAGGCTGGGAAGAGCCAGGGCAGAGATCTAGTGAATCTGACGAACATATCAAGACTGTTTCAAGGACAGCTTTTTTCCATCTACGTAACATTGCAAAAATCTGAAACTTTCTGTCCAAAAATGATGCAGAAAAATTCATCCATGCTTTTGTCACGTCTAGGTTAGACTACTGCAATGCTCTACTTTCCTGCTACCCGGATAAAGCACTAAATAAACTTCAGTTAGTGCTAAACACGGCTGCTAGAATCTTGACTAGAACCCCAAAAATGTGATCATATTACTCCAGGGCTAGTCTCTACACTGGCTTCCTGTTAAGGCAAGGGCTGATTTCAAGGCTTTTACTGCTAACCTACAAAGCATTACATGTGCTCGCTCTTACCTATCTCTCTGATTTGGTCCTGCCGTACATACCTACACGTACGCTACGGTCACAAGACGCAGGCCTCCTTACTGTCCATAGCATTTCTAAGCAAACAGCTGGAGGCAGGGCGTTCTACTATAGAGCTCCATTTTTATGGAATGGTCTGCCTACCCATGTGAGAGACGCAGACTCGGTCTCAACCTTTAAGTCGTTACTGAAGACATCTCTTCAGTAGGTCCTATGATTGAGTGTAGTCTGTCCCAGGAGCGTGAAGGTGAACGGAAAGGCACTGGAGCAACGAACTGCCCTTGCTGTCTCTGCCTGCCTGGTTCCCCTCTCTCCACTGGGATTCTCTGCCTCTAACCCTATTACAGGGGCTGAGTCACTGGCTTACTGGTGCTCTTTCATACCGTCCCTTCCATGTGCGTCACTTGAGTGGGTTGAGTCACTGACGTGGTCTTCCTGTCTGGGTTGGGGCCCCACCTTGGGTTGTTCTGTGGCGGAGATCTTTGTGGGCTATACTCGGCCTTGTCTCAGGATGGTAAGTTGGTGGTTGAATATATCCCTCTAATGTGTCTCCCGACCCCCCCTGTCTCAGCCTCCAGTATTTACGCTGCAGTAGTTTATGTGTCGGGGGGCTAGGGTCAGTATGTTATATCTGGAGTACTTCTCCTGTCTTATCCGGTGTCCTGTGTGAATTTAAGTATGCTCTCTCTAATTCTCTCTTTCGTTCTTTCTTTCTTTCTTTCTCTCTTTTTTTCTTAACTTCTTTCTCTCTCTCGGAGGACCTGAGTCTTAGGACCATGCCTCAGGACTACCTGGCCTGATGATTCCTGGCTGTCCCCAGTCCATCTAGCCGTGCTGCTGCTCCAGTTTCAACTGTTCTGCCTGCGGCTATGGAACCCTGCCCTGTTCACTGGACCTGCTACCTGTCCCATACCTGCTGTTTTCAACTCTCTAGACAGCAGGAGCGGTAGAGATACTCTGAATGATTGGCTATGAAAATCCAACTGACATTTACTCCTGAGGTGCTGACCTGTTGCACCCTCGACAACCACTGTGATTATTATTATTTGACCCTGCTGGTCATCTATGAACATTTGAACATCCAGAAGAGGACTGGCCACCCATCATAGCCTGGTTCCTCTCTAGGTTTCTTCCTAGGTTCTGGACTTTCTAGGGAGTTTTTCCTAGCAACCATGCATCTACACCTGCATTGCTTGCTGTTTGGGGTTTTAGGCTGGGTTTCTGTACAGCACTTTGTGACATCAGCTGATGTAAGAAGGGCTTTATAAATACATTTGATTGATTGATTGATCTGCACTGGGGGAGTGGAGGATCTCTGCAGCTGTTACTCAGGGTGTCTGCCGTTCACTTGATTACATTGAACTGCTGGAATCTCAGTGCTGCTGGTGCTTGTTTTTGTGCTTCGGTCGTATTAACAAACATGAAGATACGTTGAGACTTGCGTGGAAAGAATGACAGAGTAGCGATCATAGCTGTAGTACATAGGTTACTGATCTCTTGATCGCACTTAAAGCCACATGTTCACTGGTTCGAGTCCCTCCTGTATTTGCTTTCATAAGCGTTATCAAACTAGAGCATTGAAAGTGTAGTTAGTTTTACACAGAAAACTATTACTTTAAGATAGACTATGAGTTATCTCCCGCTATAACATAGACTCATACCAAGGCAGATCATTTTAATTCAACCCAATTTCATGGCTGATTAACTCCAGATTCATACTGTATTATGTAGTCTTGCACTAGTAAAGTCAGAGTTGAACTGCTTACTGCAGTGCGGTTCAGAGTCATTATGGGCCGTATACACTGAGTAAAAAACATTAAGAACACCTGCTCTTTCCATGACAAAGACTGAACAGGTGAATCCAGGTGAAAGCTATGATCCCTTATTGATGTCACCTGTTAAATCCACTTCAATCAGCGTAGATGAAGGGGAGGAGACCGGTTAAAGTTTTTTTTTTAAAGCCTTTAGACAATTGTGACAGATTGTGTATGTGTACCATTCAGAGGGTGAATGGGCAAGACAAAATATTTAAGTGCCTTTGAACGTGGTATGGTAGTAGGCGCCAAGCGCAACGGTTTGAGTGTGTCAAGAACAGCAGCACTGCTTGGTTTTTCATGCTCAACAGTTTCCTGTGTGTTTCAATAATGGTCCACCACCCAAAGATCATCCAGCCAATGGCAGGCCAGTGGTCAAAAACAGGTCATTGATGAAATGGACAATGGAGGCTGATACTAATTGTGCAGTGCAACAGACAGGCTACAGTTAGTCAACTGACAGTCCAGTACAACATTGGTGCCCAAAGACCCATAAAATAATGCACAACTTGTCGTACCTTAACAAGAATGAGGTATGGCAGACAACGACCTTACAGAGTTCCACTTCTTTAAGCAAACAACAACAAACTGGGGATTCAGTGGGTTAAGGAACAAAAACACTGGACACTGGAGAATTGGAAAAACATTGCCTGGTGTGATGAATCCCGGTTCCTGCTGTTTCATGCTGATGGGAGGACTAGGGTATTGTCGTGTCAAAATTGCAGGCTGGTGGTGGTGTGACGGTGTGGGGTGTGTTTTCGTGACCCCTTTATAAAAGTGGAGCAATGTTTGAATGCCACAAGGTATCTGAACATCATTACCAATCAGGTGCATCCCTTCATGGAAGCAGTGTATCCATCTACGAATAGATATTTTATAATGGTTCCACAAACATGACAGTTAATTCAGTTTACTGCAGTGGCCTGCCCAGTCACCAGATCTTAATCCAACTGAGCATCTGTGGGATGAGCTGGAACGAGCTATTCGGAGCAGATATCCACTACCAGCCAACTTGACACAACTGTGGGAAGCAATGGAGTCAACATGGTCCAGCATTCCTGTGGAACGCTTTCGACAACTTGTGGAGTCCATTCTCCACAAATTAGGCGGTTCTGAGGGCAAAGGGGGTGCAACTCAATATTAGGAAGGTGTCCCTAATGTTTTGTACACTTAGTGTATAGGATCTCCATATGTTCATACTGGGCTGTATATATTATCTCCATATGTTCATACTGGGCTGTATATATTATCTCCATATATTCATACTGGGCTGTATATATTATCTCCATATGTTCATACTGGGCTGTATATATTATCTCCATATGTTCATACTGGGCTGTATATATTATCTCCATATGTTCATACTGGGCTGTATATATTATCTCCATATGTTCATACTGGGCTGTATATATTATCTCCATATGTTCATACTGGGCTGTATATATTATCTCCATATGTTCATACTGGGCTGTATATATTATCTCCATATGTTCATACTGGGCTGTATATATTATCTCCATATGTTCATACTGGGCTGTATATATTATCTCCATATGTTCATACTGGGCTGTATATGTTACCTCTCCATATGTTCATACTGGGCTGTATATATTATCTCCATATGTTCATACTGGGCTGTATATGTTACCTCTCCATATGTTTAAACTGGGCTGTATATATTATCTCCATATGTTCATACTGGGCTGTATATATTATCTCCATATGTTCATACTGGGCTGTATATGTTACCTCTCCATATGTTTAAACTGGGCCGTATATATACTCAGCACACAGTTTATAAGGTACACCCATCTAGTGTCGGGTCGGACCCCTTTGCCTCCAGAACATCCTGAATTCTTCGGGGCATGGATTCTACAAGTCGGAAATGATCCACAGGGATGTTGGTCGATGCTGACGCAATGGCATCACGCAGTTGATGCAGATTGGATGGCGGTACACCACCGCCACAAGCCCGTACTGTTGACACCAGGCAGAATGGATCCATGGACTCATGCTGCTTATGCCAAATCCTGACTGCCATCACCATGGTGCAACATGAAATGTGATTCTTCAGACCAGGCCATGTTTTTCCACTCCTCCATTGTCCAGTGTTGGTGATGGCGTGCCCACAGATGCTGCTTCTTCTTGTTTTTAGCTGATAGGAGTGGAACCCTGTGCGATCATCTGCTGCAATGTCCATCCGTGACAAGGATTGACGAGTTGTACGTTCTGAGATGCCGTTCTGCACACCACTGTTGTACTCCACCATTATTTTTGTTTGTGGCCTTTCGGTAAACCCTCGAGACGGTCGTGGGTGAAAAGCAATCAATTAGACTGGTATGACTGTTCATCAACAGGAATCTTATATGCTAATTGTGGTATTTATGTTTAAATAATAATGATATCTCCATGCAGAAATGGAGAATATGGAGAAAAGAGAATTATGAAGTGCATTTGATAATAATTTCACTACTGACAGATACAATTCTGAGTGGGTAAGTTTGACATGCCTTGAGATAAACCGTTTGTACCCCCTGCTGGGCAGGAAGTGGAGAACATTTCTCATGCTCACTGTCTTAACGTGTCAGCATATTTCCTAGCTTCACAGCTTCAGTATTTCCTTCAGTGGTGGGGAGATGAGAGGGAAAGAGAGGGAGTGAGGTAGGTAGGTAGGGAGGAAGGAAAGGAGAGAGGAGACGGGAATTCATTCGACAACACCACAGCCTTACTGGATATGATATACACACTTTTTATTCAGAAGAATTCAGAAAAACACTATACAAATTCACAGGAAGTTTTACCTGCTGGCAGTAAAAAATGTTTTGCTGGAACCCAGAACATTTTGCGATTTGATTTGAACTAAAAGAGTCACTATACGAAAATACCACATTTCAGGTTAGATTGAATTGAGCCCATATTTAAAGGAGAATCAGGCAAAGACAAACAGACAGTAATGGGAGATGGTGAAGACAGACTAAAAGAGAGAGAGAGAGAGAGAGAGAGAGAGAGAGAGAGAGAGAGAGAGAGAGAGAGAGAGAGAGAGAGAGAGAGAGAGAGAGAGAGAGAGAGAGGGAGGGAGGGAGGGAGGGAGGGAGGGAGGGAGAGAGAGAGAGAGAGAGAGAGAGAGAGAGAGGGAGGGAGGGAGGGAGGGAGAGAGAGAGAGAGAGAGAGAGAGAGAGAGAGAGAGAGGGAGGGAGGGAGGGAGGGAGGGAGGGAGGGAGGGAGGGAGAGAGAGAGAGAGAGAGAGAGAGAGAGAGATAAAGAAACAAAGAAACAAAGAAACAAAGAAACAAAGAAAGAAAGAAAGAGAAAAAATAAAAGAGAAAAGAGAAAAAATAAAAGAGAAAAAGAGAGAGAGAAAAATAGAGAGAAAGTGGAAGAGGGGTTCTGAAATGGAGCCTGAATAGCCCGGACCTAAAATGGCTGAATAAATAGAGAGGAAATATCTAGGTTGTCTGTCTCGCTCACTTCAAATAGAATTAAGGCAATATCATAGCAAGTGCCCTTCTTCTGGAGCACCACGGACACTTTGGGGCCAAGCTGTCTTTAAATCTCCACTCACCTATTCACGGCAAACAAGCACTACTGGCTCTTCTGGCCATGTAAATATAATGAACACTCACTGTTAGTTAGAGAGACTGTTCAGTAACCGTTTCTTTATTTGACCTTGTTGCATGGCATCCTCGTTCTGCATTTTCTCCATGCATTCTTTACTATTAGGTAGAAATAAAAAGTTTATAATGTATCATTGATGTAACTGCATGGTCAGAAACATGTCAAATGATGCAATTAATTGAACACTTCATGTCTCCCTCATTTATTTCATTCTCTCCATGTATTTTTCATTAGTCTTCCTTGTCAGTAGCTCCCTCCCTTCCACATTTGTTATGATTATTTTTTCCAATTTCCGTGGCTTTATTTATCAACCACTTAATTGCTTCAAAAGTAATAAGGCACCAGTCATTTTTTTTAAAGCAATTTGCTTTTCCATAATATGAACAGCTAAAAGATAAGTGCACATCAAAGCCCAGGCAGATAGCTGTTCACCGACGCCGAGACAGAGCCAGTATGTATCTAGGCTATTGGAATGCAGGGGACGTGGGCATATTTCTGAATACGCAATTACCACTAATCATACACCTCTGAGATTAGTCTGCTGCTCCCCCATACTGGTGGGGAACCTACGCAGGGAACGATGTGTCATGGAGTCATGCTGGCTGCACAGCATATGACTATATGTGGGAATCAAAGAGTCACCGTTATCAGGCTTTTATAATGTTTATGTTTAGGATTCTGATTGTGATATGTACAGTGCCTTTCGGAAAGTAGTCAGACCCCTTGACTTTTTCCACATTTTGTTACGTTACAGCCTTATTCTAAAATGGTTTCGATTTTTTTAAATCCTCAGCAATCTACACACAATACCCCATATTACAAATAAAAAACTGAAATATCTTATTCACGTAAGTACAGTATTCAGACTCTTTGCAATGAGACTCGGAATTGAGCTCAGGTGCATCCTGTTTCCATTGATCATCCTTGAGATTTTTACAACTTGATTGGAGTCCACCTGGGGTAAATTCAATTGATTGGACATGATTTTGAAAGGCATACACCTGTCTATATAAGTTCCCACCCTCGACAGTGCACGTCAGAGCAAAAACCAAGCCACGAGGCCGAAGGAATGGTCCGTAGAGCTCCGAGATAGGATTGAGTCAAGGCACAGATCTGGTGGAGGGTACCAAAACATGTCTGCAGCATTGAAGGTCCATAAGAACATAGTGGCCTTCATCATTCTTAAATGGAAGAAGTTTTGAAGCACCAAGACTCTTCCTAGAGCTGACCACTCGGCCAAACTGAGCAATCGGGGGAGAAGGGCCTTGATCAGGGAGGTGACCAAGAACTCGATGGTCGCTCTCACAGAGCTCCAGAGTTCCTCTGTGGAAATTGGAGAACCTCCCAGAAGGACAACCATCTCTGCAGCACTCCACCAATCAGGCCTTTATGGTAGAGTGACCAGACGGAAGCCACTCCTCAGTAAAAGTCACATGAAAGCACCTAAAAACTCTCAGATGAAACCAAGATTGAACTCTTTGGCCTGAGTGCCAAGTGTCACACCTGGAGGAAACCTGGCACCATCCCTACGGTGAAGCATGGTGGTGGCAGCATCATGCTGTGGGGATGTTTTTCAGCGGCAGGGACTGAGAGACTAGTCAGGATCAAGACAAAGCTGAACGGAGCAAAGTACAGAGGGATCCTTCATGAAAATCTGCTCCAGAGCGCTCAGGACCTCAGACTGGGGAAAAGTTTCACCTTCCAACAGGACAACGACCCTAAGCACACAGCCAAGACAACCCAGGAGTGGCATCGGGACAAGTCTTTGAATATCCTTGAGTGGCCCAGTCAGAGCCTGGACTCGAACCCGATCGAACATCTCTGGAGAGACCTGAAAATAGCTGTGCAGCAACGCTCCCCATCCAAACTGACAGAGGTTAAGAGGATCTGCAGAGAAGAATGGGAGAAACTCCCCAAATACAGGTGTGCCAAGCTTGTAGCGTCATACCCAAGAAGACTCAAGGCTGTAATCGCTGCCAAAGGTATTTCAACAAAGGACTGAGTTAAGGTCTGAATACTTACGGAAATGTAAAATTTCGTAAATGTCAAATATATATATATATATACATTTGCAAACATAAAAACCTGTTTTTACTCTGTCATTATGGGGTATTGTGTGTAGAATGATGAGGAGAAATAACTATTTAATACATTTTAGAATAAGGCTGTAACCTAACAAATTGTGGAAAAAGTCAAGGGGTCTGAATTCTTTCCGAAGGGACTGTATGTGTAACTGTTTCTGATTATTTAAATGCTTGCCCGTCGTGTTTGCATAATGTTAGAGATGTTGGAGCGAGTGATGTCGAGCCAAACGTGTCGTCAGTGTTTGCTTTTTTTTATTCTAGGTGTGCCTGAGAGAGAAAAAGAGGATGAAAGAGAGAAAATAAGAATGGTATAGCAGGGAGGGTTTAGAGAGAGGGAGATGGAAAGAAAGAAAGAGACACGGAGAGAGAGAGAGAGACAGAGAATGATAGAGCAAGAGAGAGAGAGACAGAGACAGAGAATGACAGAGCGAGAGAGAGAGCGAGACATAAAAAAGAGAAAGAGAGAGGCTGCCTATCTCTAGAGACATCAGGGGATCTCAGATGTCAGTGTGACACATCAAGGTTAGACAAGGATACCAGATCTGGCTTCCACCCCCCCAGCCCCTACTCTCTATCTCCTCCACTCTCCTGTGGATCAAAGGGCCCTCACTGCGTCAAACACCAACTCTGCATCTCGTCACACTCCAGACAGATCCACTCAATAGTACAGAACTGTCTTTAACACCAATAACAAAGCCTAAGAGATGTCATTTGCAGATGTCTTAGGGAGTGAACGTTATTTATATTGAGGGATACCTGGATGTAATCGCACCTCTTTGAAATGAAAATGGATGGCCCTCACCCTGAGGAAAATATATTTGTTCCTGGTACAACCCGAATGTAAAAAAAAAAAAGAAGAAGCACGTAACCCTCCCCCTTCAAAATGATAACAGCAGGGAATATTAAATCCCTTTTTAGTAGGCTATCAATGTTGCAGTCCTTATTTCGATCAAATTGATCCACGGCTGAGAACCACTGCTTGTATTCAGACCATATTCATGTTATCCACTAGAGGGGAGCATTTACCAATTTAAGCTAGAGGGCGACATTTACCAATTGAAGCGTTAAGGGCCGTCCACACCAAGGACGATAACTACAACGATAAATGATACAGAACTCTAAAACTTTGGCGAGCATCGACACTAGAGGAAAGTTTATCGTTCTACAGTAGCCTACACCTGTCAATCAACCTACTGCACGCTGTATAGGCCTACCTTTAAGACAGTAACACAGACCATATAATATAGAAACTCGTATTTAGATTTTATGTAGCTATTTAACTGCATAAAATAAAATAGTATTTGTCACGTGCCGACAGTGTACCTTGCTCAAGAGCCATTCCCAACGATGCAGAGGTTAAACATAATAATACACATAAAACAGTAACAGTAAGAGGAATAAAATAAAATTCACAAGAATGTAGATATATACAGGGAGTAGCATACAGCCTCGGCCTGATTATTCAACCTTTTGGATCAGTTACGGGTTTATTCTTGACAGAGTACAAGGTCCAGAAAGGCACATTAGCAGGCAAATCATGTGGTGGATTTTGATCACACCATTGCACGCTCTCTCTCTCTCTCCTCCCAGCCAGGGATATATTCATTCTGGAAACCATTCACCCTTTATAACCAAACGAAAGCAAAACAGAGCAAAACAAGAGTTTCTATTGAACAGATTCAGGTAAGTCCCCCCGCTTTCCGTTCTGTTTGCTTTCGTTTAACTTATTGGATATAGGGGGCGCTCTTTTAATTTATGGATAAAAAAACGTGCCCGTTTTAAGCGCAATATTTTGTCTATTATATGCATTTTGACTATGCATATAATTGGCAGCTTTGGAAAGAAAACACTCTAAGGTTTCCAAAACTGCAAAGATATTATCTGTGAGTGCCACAGAACTCATGCTACAGGCGAAACCAAGATGAAACCTCAAACAGGAAATCAGCAGAATTTCTGAGGCTCTGTTTGCCATTGTCTCCTTATATGGCTGTGAATGTGCCATGAACAAGCTTAAGCTTTGTGCCGTTTGTCCAAGGTGTCTGCAGCATTGTGACGTATTTGTAGGCATATCATTGGAAGATTGGCCATAAGAGACTACATTTACCACGGGTCGGCCTGGTGTCCTTTGTGTAAATTGGTGCGTAATCTTCAGCCGCAGGCATTTTCTCCTGGGATTCAGAGGGGAAAGCACACTTCCACGAACGATATATCATCGAAGAGATATGTCAAAAACACCTTGAGGGTTGGTTCTAAACAACGTTTGCCATGTTTCAGTCGATATTATGGAGTTAATTTGGAAAAAAGTTTGGCGTTTTGATAGCCAAACGTGACTCACCAAACGGAGCAATTTCTCCTAAACAAATCATCTTTCAGGAAAAACGGAGCATTTGCTATCTAACTGAGAGTCTCCTCATTGAAAACATCTGAAGTTCTTCAAAGGTAATGATTTTATTTGAATGATTTTCTGGTTTTTGTGAAAATGTTGTCTGCTGATGCTAACGCTAAATGCTATGCTAGCCACGCTAGCTGTTACACAAATGCTTATTTTGCAATGGTTGAGAAGCATATTTTTTAAATCTGAGATGACAGTGTTGTTAACAAAAGGCTAAGCTTGAGAGCTAGCATATTAATTTCATTTCATTTGCGATTTTCATGAATAGTTAACGTTGTGTTATGCTAATGAGCTGCGGGGATAATTACACTCCTGGATACAGGTTTTTTTCGTAGCTAAACGTGATGCACCAAACGGAGCGATTTCTCCTAAACAAATCATCTTTCAGGAAAAACGGAGCATTTGCTATCTAACTGAGAGTCTCCTCATTGAAAACATCTGAAGTTCTTCAAAGGTAATGATTTTATTTGAATGATTTTCTGTTTTTTGTGAAAATGTTGCCTGCTAATGCTAATGCTAAATGCTACGCTAGGTGCGCTAGCTGTTACACAAATGCTTATTTTGCAATGGTTGCGAAGCATATTTTGAAAATCTGAGATGACAGTGTTGTTAACAAAAGGCTAAGCTTGAGAGCTAGCATATTCATTTCATTTCATTTGCGATTTTCATGAATAGTTAACGTTGCATTATGGTAATGAGCTTGAGGCTGTATTCACGATCCCAGATCAGGGATGGCTCGACGCAACAGGTAAAGAATCGTCGTAATGGATACGCCCCCAGTTCTTTTGGTATCTGTATTTTACATTCAGCAAGCAACAGCAACCTGTAGTAGTAAAGACAATCCTCGGAATAAGTGCAGGACAAGCTATTGTAGGGCTGGTCTAGCTCTTTCTGGGACTCCTAGAGCTAAAGAGGAATTATTATGAATAACACGGTAGAAAGATGCCCGTTTCTGACTTGAGTTCAGAGTTGGATGACCATTCAAACAGATTTTCCCAGTCAGAGTTCGTTTGTTGTCTTGAACGCACTGACGTCGTAGATTTCAGAGTTCCCAGTTCTTTTGAATGCATCGTTTCTGTTGCGTGCTAGCTCCCTACGTAATCACTACAAGCCCTATTTTATTCTGCAGATACTCTGCACGCCGCGCATTCTGGAGACGCCAAGCACAAAGAGGGATCGAACAGCCAATGGAAAGTTAAAGTGAAATTCCCACCCAGCCGGGCTCAGCGAGGAGAATGAGAACGAGAGAGGGAGAGAGAGAGCAGAGTTGTACACAAGTTACACACAATCAAAATGTCACGCCCTGGTCTAAGTATTTTGTGTTTTTCTTCATGTATTGGGTCAGGCCAGGGTGTGGCATGGAGTTTTTGTATTGTGGTGTGTTTTGTCTTGGGGTTTTGGTGTGTATGTTTTTGGGATTGTAGCTAGTGGGGTTATCTAGCAAGGTCTATGGCTGTCTGGAGTGGTTCTCAATTAGAGGCAGGTGCTTATCGTTGTCTCTGATTGGGAACCATATTTAGGCAGCCATATTCTTTGAGTTTGTCGTGGGTGATTGTCCTATCTGTCCTTAGTGTCTTTGTTCCTGTTGCATTGTTAGTTGACAAGTATAGGCTGTTTCGGTTTTCATTACGTTTATTGTTTTCTTGTGTTTATTATTGTTACTTTTGTTTGATTAAATATGGATCGCAATCTACACGCTGCAGTTTGGTCCGACTCTCCTTCACCACACTTAGAAAACCGTTACACAAAATACATTTGTAAATTCCAAAAGTTGTGAAATACTGACATTTAATCGATAACAAATGACATGACTCTCCCTTGGTTTAAATATAAAAATACTAAACCCTCCCCCTGAGTGAAATTGAAAAAGCATGATCCTCCCCCATTTTCCCCCGGGTAATAAGTCAATTTCGAGGCCCCTTAGAGGGATAGTTTGTGATTTTGGCAATGAGGCCATTCATTTATCTACTTCACCAGAGTCACATGAACTTGTGGATACCATATTTATGTCTCTGTGTTCAGTTTTGAAGTCGCTAACTAGCGTTAATGCTATGGGAACAGCTAGCATGCTATGTTCCTGTTGATAATGCACTAACACTTGTTAGCGACTCACGAAACTAACTTTTAACTTCCTTCTTACTGGACACAGACACATAACATTTTTATCCATCGTTTTTTTTAAACACAAAATGTATCGAGGGGCACCATTTTGTTAAACCAGGGACTGAGGTGAAGGGGTTCAATTTTTAAGGCAAAACTCCATTTCACAAGGCCTCACTCAGCTCACACTTCCAACACAAAGTTGTGCTTTCAGAAGAGAAGAAACAACTAAACAGAAGGATGTGGAGGTTATGAAGTTGGCCTTCAAACAAACACGCTGCAGCTGTCTTTGAAACCCTTCTCATAGCTTCTAATGGCGTATTCTAACATGGTGGAAGTACATGCTCACTCAGGCATATACTCCTGTGTGTAAAGCATACTGTACTGTATTCTCGATCAAACAGCCACAAAACAAAGACAGTGAGGAAGTGAATTGGGAGGCGGATACATCGTATCCCGAAAGACACTAACAATCTTTGACGAAGAGCCAGAGAAACAGACACATTGTGAACACGCAACAGATAATTAAAACACTGCTTTCCTGCTGTTTCTCTGCCTTCTGTTTCAGCCACAGTACACTCACTCTCTCTCTCTCTCTCTCTCTCTCTCTCCCTCTCTCTCTCTCCCTCTCTACTCCTCTGTCTCTCTATTCCTCTCTCTCTATTGCTCTCTCTCTATTGCTCTGTCTCTATTGCTCTCTCTCTATTCCTATCTCTCCCTCTCTCTCTCTCTCTCTCTCTCTCTCTCTCTCTCTCCCTCTCTACTCCTCTGTCTCTATTGCTCTGTCTCTATTGCTCTCTCTCTATTGCTCTCTCTCTATTGCTCTCTCTATTGCTCTCTCTCTATTGCTCTCTCTCTATTGCTCTCTCTCTATTGCTCTCTCTCTCTATTGCTCTCTCTCTCTATTGCTCTCGCTCTATTGCTCTCTCTCTATTGCTCTCTCTCTATTGCTCTGTCTCTATTGCTCTCTCTCTATTGCTCTCTCTCTATTCCTCTCTCTCCCTCTCTCTCTATTGCTCCCTCTCTCTCTCTCCCTCTCTACTCCTCTGTCTCTCTATTCCTCTCTCTCTATTGCTCTCTCTCTATTGCTCTCTCTCTATTGCTCTCTCTCTATTGCTCTCTCTCTATTGCTCTCTCTCTATTGCTCTGTCTCTATTGCTCTCTCTCTATTGCTCTCTCTCTATTGCTCTGTCTCTATTGCTCTGTCTCTATTGCTCTGTCTCTATTGCTCTCTCTCTATTGCTCTCTCTCTATTGCTCTGTCTCTATTGCTCTGTCTCTATTGCTCTCTCTCTCTCTCTCTCTCTCTCTCTCTCTTTCTCTCGCTCTCTCGCTCGCTCTCTCTCTCTCTCTCGCTCTTTCTCTCTCTGCCTCTGCCTCTGCCAAAGCTGAGGTGCATTCCTTCCTTCCCCATGTCTGGCTGCTACAAAGACTCACAACACGTTGGGTGTCAGTCAGTCAGTGTGTCTGCCAGACGAGCGAAGGGGCTGTTGAATGTGATTATCTGTCATAGAAGGACGGCCACGCCGGGGCCAGTGCTCTGTCCGTATGACTGCCTCTGCCTCTGTGTACCGCTTTACTGGGGCCAGACAGATGCGTGGCCTGGCAAACACAAGAACCAGTGGGTCAAGACGGAGCAGCATGCAGGTTACAAAAGAAGCAAGGTCCGGCTGACAACAGAACCAGTTAGACAGGATACAGGGGGATAGTGTAGTCTGCATATAACTAGACCCACAGGGGATACACTCTAGTGTAGTCCGCATATAACTACACCCACAGGGGATACACTCTGGTGTAGTCCGCATATAACTACACCCACCGGGGATACACTCTAGTGTAGTCCGCATATAACTAGACCCACAGTGGATATACTCTAGTGTAGTCTGCATACATCTAGAGGGAAGGGAGTTCAATATTCTGACTCTTGCTGGAAAAAATAAGTTTAAAAAAAGTGAAAGACATATTGATTATCCCGGACCAGGCCCAAATCCCCGACACACGTAGAAGGAGGAGACGGCGCTATAGAGACAGGCATGCAGGATACCTGATGAGACTATGTCGGAGAGTTTATAAATTGCCTCTACCCTCTGTTCTATTGGCGAACGTGCAATCACTGGAGAATAAACCGGATGATCTCCGTTCGAGACTATCCTACCAACGTGATCTGAATAATTTTTGTATCCTGTGTTTCTCCAAGTTCTGGCTGAGCAAGGACATGGTAAACATAAATCTAGCTGTTTTTTCCAACTGTACATCGGTAGGACAGAACGGTGCAGTCGGGGAAGTTCAGGGGAGGTGGTGTGTATCTCTATGTTAATACCAACTGGTGCACGATCTTTAATATTGAGAAAGTCTCGAGGTCTGGAGGTTCTGCTCGCCTGCTTGCTCGAATTTTCATCTATATAATTTGTAGCTGTCTATTTACCAGCACAAATTGCTGCTGGCACTAAGACCGCATTCAACGAGCTGTATAGGGCCATAAGCAAACAAGAATTCTCACCCAGAGGCAGCGCTTCAAGTGGCAGGTGGCTTCAATGCAGGAAAACTTACCAGCATGTCACATGTGCAACTAAGGCCTAAAAACTCTAGATCATCTTTACTCAACACACAGCGACGCATACAAAGCTCTTCCTCGCCCTACATTTGGTAAATCGGACCATAACTCTATCCTTCTGATTCCTGCTTACAAGCAAAAACTCAAACAGGAAGTACAAGGGACAAGCACAATACGGAAGTGGGCCGATGAAGCAGATGCTAAGCTACAGGGCTGTTTCGCTAGCACAGATTGGAATATGTTCCGGTATACATCTGATGACATTGAGGAGTTTACCACATTAGTCACTGGCTTCATTGTGCATCAAAGACAACATCCCACAGTGACGGTAAGAACACATCCCAACCAAAAGCTATGGATTACAGGCAACATCCTCAGTGAGCTAAAGGCTAGAGCTGCCGCTTTCAAGGAGTGGGACAGTAATCAGGCCACTTCTAAGAAATCCCACTATGCCCTCCAGTGAACTATCAAACAGGCAAAGCATCAATACAACATAGAATCCTACAACACCGCTCTGACGCTCGTCAGATGTGGCAGGGCTTGCAAACTATCACGGATTACCAGGAGAAACCCAGCCGCGAGCTGTCCAGTGACGTCACCCTACCAGACGAATGAAATCTCTTCTATGCTAGCTTCAGGCTAGCAACACTGCATGAGAGCACCAGCTGTTCTGGATGACTGTGTGATCACGCTCTCCATAGCCGATGTGAGTAAGACCTTTAAACAGGTTAACATTTACAAGGCTGCAGGGCCAGACACATCACCAGGACTCGTACTCAGAGCATTCACTGA
Source organism: Oncorhynchus kisutch (assembly GCF_002021735.2). Classification (NCBI taxonomy): domain Eukaryota; kingdom Metazoa; phylum Chordata; class Actinopteri; order Salmoniformes; family Salmonidae; genus Oncorhynchus; species Oncorhynchus kisutch. Next base: position 31,698,913 of record NC_034185.2, on the reverse strand, counting down.
CCAACTAGCAAGTGACTTAGTTTTCTACTTCACCCTGACCCAGTCTGTAATACCTACATGTTTCAAGAAGACCACCATAGTGCCTTTGCCCAAGAACGCCAAGGTAACCTGATAAAAATGGCTATCATCTGGACAAAAGGAACACCAACGTGAGAATGCTGTTCATTGACTACAGCTCAGCCTCTAACACCATAGTGCCCTCAAAGCTCATCACTAAGCTAAGGACCCTGCAACTGAACACCTCCCTCTGCACCTGTATTCTGTGCTTCCTGACGGGCCACCCCCAGATGGAGAGGGTAGGCATCCGCCACGCTGACCCTCAAAACAGGGGCCCCTCAAGGGGTGCAAGCTTAGTCCCCTCCTGTACTCCCTGTTCATCCACGACTGCATGGACGCACACGGCCGTAAAACCATCATTAAGTTTGCTGACGACACGACGGTGGTAGGCCTGATCACCAACGACGATGAGACAGCCTACAGGGAGGAGGTCAGAGACCTGGCAGTGTGGTGCCAGGACAACAACCTCTCCCTCAATGTGAGCAAGACAAAGAAGCTGATCGTGGATTACAGCAAATGGAGGGCCGAGCACGCCCCCATCCACATCAACGGATCTGTAGCGGAGCAGCTAGAGAGCTTCAAGTTCCTCGGCGTCCACATCACTAAGCAATTATCATGGTCCACACACACCAACATAGTTGTGAAGAGGGTACGAAAACACCTATTCCCCCTCAGGAGGCCGAAAAGATTTGGCATGGGCCCTCAGATCCTCAAAGAATTATACAGCTGCACCATTGAGATCATCATGACTGGCTGCAACACTGCTTGGTACGGCAAGCAGGGTGGTTCGGACAGCCCAGTACATCACGTGGGCAGAGATCCCTGCCATCCAGGACCTCTATACCAGCTGGTGTCAGAGGAAGGCTTTAAAAATGATCAAGACTCCAGTCACCGGCAAGCGGCACCGATCCACCAAGTTTGGAACCAACAGGACACTGAACAGCCATAAGACTGCTAAGTAGTTAGCCCGGGTAACTATTCAACTATCTGCATTGCACTAACTTTCTTTGACTCATCACATACGCTTCTGCTACAGTTTATGATCTGTCACTTTATTCCTAGTTACATTTACACATCTTCCTCAATTACCTCGTAACCCTGCACATCAACTCTGTACTGGCACCCTGTGTGTATAGCCAAGGTACCCATTATGTATTCATTATACCTTTCATTATGTGTTTTACTTTTCTATTATTTCTCTTTTTTCTTTCTCTCTGCATTGTTGGGGAAAGGGGATACTTAGTCGTTCGCATTCAACTGAAATGTGTCTTCCACATTTAACCCAACCCTCTGAATCAGAGCGGTGCGGGGGTCTGCTGCCCCTTGAAAAGATTAGATTAGATTCAACTTTGTCATTGAACAAGTACAAGTACAGCACAACAAACTGCAGTTAGCATCTGACCAGAAGTGCAAATAAGAGAGTACAAAAAAAGTACAAGTGAAACAATGAAATACCATGTATATTATTAAGTGGGATGTATAAATGTACAATGGAGGCAAATGGCAAGTCTAAATAGCAATGAAGGCAAATTGAAAGTTCAAGGAGGCATGCAACTGAAATGCAGGGAGAGCAGCAATGAGGTTACCGAGGTAGACATGTACATGTACAACTGAATAATGTCCCTAATCAGACTTGGCAAAGCAATGTCAGAATCCAGTAGTACTGTGGAGAGTGCAAAGAGAGTAATGCAACAACGTCCCTCAGAGGCAGTACTAAGTGGTGGGCGGGTGAATATGGCTGGTGCCGTGTCACAGAGTTCAGCAGGGTTACAGTAGCTGGAAATAAACTGTTCTTGAGCCTGCTAGTGTGGGAATATAGAGACCTGTACTGCCTGCCTGATGGTCGGAGGGAAAACAGTTTGTGGCATGAATTTTTTAAATATATTTTTTAACCTTTATTTCACTAGGCAAGTCAGTTAAGAACAAATTCTTATTTTCAATGACAGCCTAGGAACAGTGGGTTAACTGCCTGTTCAGGGGCAGAACGACAGATTTATACCATGTCAGCTTAGGGATATAAACTTGCAACCTTTCGGTTACTAGTCCAACGCTCTAACCACTAGGCTACCCTGCCTCCCCAGGATGCCAAGGGTCCCTGATGCTGCCGCGCGCCCTACGCAGACCTCCTTGCGCTGGAGGTCTACGACGGCAGGGAGCTGGGCACCAGTGATAAGCTGGGCACCAGTGATGAGCTGGGCACCAGTGATGAGCTGGGCACCAGTGATGTGCTGGGCGGTTTTCACCACCTGTTGCAGGGCCTTCCAGTCGGCCACGGAGCATCCGCCAAACCACACTGTGGCACAGTTTTTCAGAATGCTCTCGACCGTGCAGCGGTAAAAGTTCACCAGGTTTTTGGGAGACAGGCGGGCCTTCTTCAGCCTCCTTCGCCTTTTTGACCCGGGTTGAGGTGTTGAGGGTCCAGGCGAGGTCCTCGGGGATGTAGACACCCAGGATTTGAATCTGGGCACACGCTCCACCTCAATGCCATCAATGAAAAGGGCCTGTAAGTTAGCATTTCACCTGTTTACGAAGCATGTGACGAATAATATGGTATTTTATTGGATTTATACTCACTGTCAAAGTGAATGCTAACACCGTGGACACATTGGGTCAGACATTCATGTAAGAAATGGGTCCATTCGAAAAATGTATATTAGACTGCTGTACTCGATGAGGAAGAGAGGGATAGGGGGAGAGTGGGATGGAGAGAGAGAGAGAGACAGAGACAGAGAGACACAGACACAGACACAGACACAGAGACAGAGACAGAGACAGAGACAGAGACAGAGACAGAGAGACAGAGAGACAGAGAGACAGACAGACAGACAGACAGACAGACAGACAGACAGACAGACAGACAGACAGACAGACAGACAGACAGACAGACAGACAGACAGACAGACAGACAGACAGACAGACAGAAAATGCTTGGTCATCAACTCTGGGTACTCTGGGTCAGGGATTAATGTGAGATATGGATCTAGTCCAAGAAAATAATGAACAGGTTTTTACAAATTGCATTAAAACAGAGTCATAGCTCTACATACCATCAAGACTTCAGGAGAATTGCTGTTGTTAATGCGTCCATTATTATATTTGGTGAACTGATTGGATTTTTGTTGAGCCACACAATCATGTATATATGAGTCAATACACCACACAATCGTGTATATATGAGTCAATACATCACACAATCATGTATATATGAGTCAATACACCACACAATCGTGTATATATGAGTCGACACACCACCCAATCGTGTGTATATGAGTCAATACACCACACAATTGCGTGTATATGAGTCAATAAATCACACAATCGTGTATAAAGGAGTCAATATATCACACAATCATGTGTGTTCTGATCTCATAATCGTTCCCTTCTGAACCGTCAAGATGAGACACTGCTGTACCAGTCAAAGCACCCCCTGACTCCTCCTCCTCTCCTCTGACCCACCGGAACGTTCTTTAGTCCTACGTAAATGTATAAAAGATAAGTGGATAAATTAACCATGCTTTTCCTTATATCTCAGTCTGCTCCATCAGAGGGCTGAATCAGAAGGTTCTCTGCGAAATCCGCTCCGGAGGAAGGGAAGTCCCCTCCGGAGGAAGGGAAGTCCGCTCCGGAGGAAGGGAAGTCCGCTCCGGAGGAAGGGAAGTCCGCTCCGGAGGAAGGGAAGTCCGCTCAGGAGGAAGGGAAGAGTCAGAAGGTTGGGAAGTCATGTCTGACATCTGTCACCGTTAGCATAACGTTGGCTCATACTGTCATGGCTGCCAGAGAGGAAGAGAGGTCTATAGGGTCAGAACTAAGGGTTTTACTGAATAAGGAACTAGTGTAGAAGCATTCTCTCTCTCACTCGATGGCTGGAGAGTTCATGATCCCCTGTCTTAACATCATTTGTAGCTTTAGGATAAAGGGGGCATGACCTGCCAGATCTATAATTATTCCCAGTCAGGTAACTGTCAATACTACAAAGCTTACAGTCTCTAAAAATAGCATTGTGATTCCAGAATGGTGTAGAAATACAGTAAGTTTTTTTACATTAGTTATAGAGGAAAACATACATGGCAGGAATCTGTACTACTCACTAATATGGCATTGTTACCATTCCACAATATCGGAGGAAATATGTTATAGTTTGACATATCCAATCGCAACTGACACCATCTGCTGAGATTGTTCCTGTTTCACACGTGTAACCTGCCCAATGGCGTGGTGTGAAATGGAAATGTGTTTTTTTACATTTCCCAACTCCCCCTGAGAGTGACGTCATGGACAAGAGCGCCTTGCAGACAGATTGACAGATTTCATGTAGTCAGCTCAGAGATTCAAACTAGCAACCTTTTGGTTACTGGCAAACACCACTGCTGTGGAGGTCCATATTATTATTATTATTATTATTATTTTTCCTCCCCAATTTTCAATTTTGTCTCATCGCTGCAACTCCCCAACGGACCCGCCTAACTGCCCTCCTTAACACCTGCCGGCTTAACCCGGAAGCCAGCCGCACCAATGTGTCGGAGGAAACACCGTTCAACTGCAGGCACCCAGCCCGCCACACGGAGTCGCTTGTAAAGCCTCACCTAACACAGACGATGCTGGGCCAATTGTGCACCGTCCTATGGGACTTCCGACCACGGCCAGTTGTAGCACAGCCCGGGACGCCTCTAGCTGCATGCAGTGCCTTAGACCCCTGCGCCACTCGGGAGACCCCTGTAATACTTTGTTGGCAAGGGACTGGGCACTCCATAAAAAGATAAGAACAGGGACTACAGGAAATGTTCATATCTGTAGACGGCCCTCACAGCACCATTTCAACCTCCAATAGAAACTGACACAAATAAGTCACAGTCATCATGCAAATATTTTTGCAAGTAATTTTGGCAATATATCTTATAGATATTACAATAGTTATTACTATCAGCCTTTTCTATTTACAAAATATGTATATATTTAATATTCATGTGCTATTTATTGTGTCAGTTCTGCAGTCTTAGATACCAGTCAAACACACACAGTCAATATGTGGAGATTAAATCAACAAAATAGAGAGAGGTACTCAGTCAGTCACATTTTTGCTCAGATTGCGAGAGAGAGCTAGACTTTCCTGTTTGATCTACTCTTTCTTTTTTGTGATGAGAGAAAGAAAGTGCTCGCTGCTTTCGCCAGCAGGTACTTAATCTTCTCTGAATACATTCTCTCTCTCTCTCTCTCTCTCCTCTCTCTCTCTCCTCTCTCTCTCTCTCTCTCTCTCTCTCTCTCTCTCTCTCTCTCTCTCTCTCTCTCTCTCTCTCTCTCTCTCTCTCTCTCTCTCTCTCTCTCTCTCTCTCTCTCTCTCCTCTCTCTCTCTCTCTCTCTCTCTCTCTCTCTCTCTCTCTCTCTCTCTCTCTCTCTCTCTCTCTCTCTCTCTCTCTCTCTCTCTCTCTCTCCTCTCCTCTCCTCTCCTCTCCTCTCCTCTCCTCTCCTCTCCTCTCCTCTCCTCTCCTCTCCTCCTCTCCTCTCCTCTCTCTCTCTCATAGATTTTTTTCTTCTTCTTCTTTCCAGTAGATTTATTTTCTAATGTTAAAATGTATCAGTTCAGCAACTTGCAATTCATCATCCCTTTCTTGTCAATAATCCAAGAAGCAGTCAATTTGGCTAAATGTGCCTAGCTCTCTTCTTATTTATTTCTCACAGCCTGATATCTGCGAGCTGAGCGGAGGTATCGGCGGCGGAATCCCAGGTGAGAACAGAGGAGAGGAAAGAAACTAGAGCCTCACTGTGCTGCCGAGGTGACAGAGACAGAGCTGTGGAGGGATTTAAGGGTGTCTCTGGCAGTGAGATGGCGCCTAGCCTTGTGTCTGAGATACGCTGCCTGGCATATCGATCCCTGAGCACTGTGATCTTTCATTACTCCTCGCGCCAGAGCAGGCGTCTCATCAATCACAATGAAGTCTCGCCGTGTACAGAGGAAATTTGAAAATGGCCGCTGGCCCGCCGTCTTTCTCAAACCCAAGTTTGAGTTTTGATCGGTGGTGAGAAACTTTCATCCTGTCTGTAAGTTAAATCTGTCTGTGTGATGAGTGTCAGATGCACAACAGCTGCCCTGAACATTAGACAATTGACACCTTGGCTTATCAGCTGGGATGTATGTGGTATGACGACACTACTTGACAAAGTAACAAAGTATAAGTTCAATTGAAATTCACTGGCATATCACTGTAGCCAAGACACACCCACTGAGCCGAGTCTTCTGATCCTGCTCAGAAATCACAAATATCTTCCCCTCTTTGCTTCGCTCACTTTCCTTCTTATTCTCCCGCTCTGTCTCCCTCTCTCTCTTCTGACATATTCTCCCTCATTCACTCTCTCCTTCTCTCCCTCCCTGTAGCCCCTGTTCTCTTACACTTTCTCCCTCTTCCCAAATCTCCTCCCTCTACTCCCCTTTCTCTCGCTCCTCTCTTCTACTCAGGGAAGTGGGAACTCATGCATTACAACAGAGCTGCTGTGGAACACAACCATTTGTCCCCCAGAGGGATAAATTGTCAAGGAGCAGACACTGTTTGTGTTTCTCATTGAATTTTTCATCTTGGACAATGAAATATACATCAATGAGGGTTGCTGCATACTAAGGACCTGGCCAATGGCCATCCAATGGAAGTGCATCAATAAACCATAACACAGCCTCATCAATCATTTATGTTTAGTGGAACAATAAAGACAACAAACAATATAGCAGGTCATAGTGTTGGGGAAGGACTGGGAGGACAAGGCAAAGAGGTAAACACTAGAAATTAAATGAAAAACAAATAGTATTAAAAATAATGTTTTTATCCACCTCCACTGCTTTTGTAATTACAACAAAACACAGTGCATAGAGCTGGGGCCAGAGCCAGGGGGTTCTAACTTGATCAGTTATGTCTCCCTCTCTCTCTCTCTCTCTCTCTCTGTGTCCCCCTCTCTCTCTGTGTCCCCCTCTCTCTCCTGGAGAAGAAAGAAGGCACAATATATTGAAATTCCCAGAATGCTTTGCGGTCAGGGTTGTTTGACTGACAGCCACATCTCCCCACGGAACCCTCAGATCTGTTTGGAGTGTCATCGCTGGTGTTCCACTGTGTGTGTGTGTGTGTGTGTGTGTGTGTGTGTGTGTGTGTGTGTGTGTGTGTGTGTGTGTTTGAGAGATGCGTGTGTGTGTGTGTGTGTGTGGGAGAGAGAATATTAACACTCTAAGGCCTCTTTTCATTTAACTGGTATTACTCCTCTATGCAATTTTCTTCTGAGCCCTTTTCAAAAGTAATCAATTGGTTATGATCGGTACTTAGGTATCATTAAGGCAAATGCTAGTGGCCAAATGTCAAGAAAGAGTATCATTATTCAGTACAGGTGCAAAATGTCAATGGACAGCCATTACTCATATACTTCAAATGTAATTTCATGTCAGAAACATATGGATCACTGATGTCTTTTGAAACAGCTGCCTTTTATACAGTTAACGTTTGTATTGCAATCTCTCTATACTTCCTTGGAGCAAGAAGACAAGAAGACAATAGGAAATGAAAAGGACAAGAGATAACCAACCGACTAATACTACTGATCATTAGTTATAGCTATGGAACAAAAATGTAAACGCCACATGCAACACTTTCACAGAGGTATAGTTCATATGAGGAAATCAGTCACTAGAAATACATTTTATTAGGACCTAATCTATGGATTACATGACTGGGCAGGTGGCGCTGCCATGGGTGGTCAGGTCCACACACTAAGGAGCCAGGCACAGTCAGTCAGAATTTAATCAGCTGTCCGAGTGGCTGGTGTCAGACGATCCTGCAGGTGAAGAAGCCAGATGTGGAGGTTCTTGGGCTGGCATGGTTACACGTGGTCTGCGGTTGTGAGGCCGGTTGGACATACTGCCAAATTCTTTAAAACGACATTAGAGGAGGCTTCTGGTAGAGAAATTAACATTAAATTATCTGGCAACAGCTCTGGTGGACATTCCTGCAGTCCGTATACCAATTTCACACTCGCCTCAAAACTTGAGGCATCTGTGGCATTGTGTTGTGTGACAACTGCACATTTTAGATTGGCCTTTTATTGTCCCCAGCACAAAGTGCACCTGTGTAATGATCATGCTGTTTAATCAGCTTCTTGCCACACCTGTCAGGTGGATAGATTATTTTGGCAAAAGAGAAATGTTCACTATCAGGTATGTAAACACATTTGTGCACAATTTTTTTGTGCCTATGAAACATTTATGGCATATTTTATTTCAGATCATGAAAGATGGAACCACGTCTTCACATGTTGGGTTTATATTTTTGTTAAGTATATTTCACTGAGGTAGGGAACTCAATACAGGGCCTATACATCCTCCACTGTACACACACACACACACAATGTAACTCCATAGATGCATCCTCCACTGTATATCTCAGTCCCTGCTTGGCTTATAAAACATCACAGTGGATTCTAAAAATTAAAGACCTACACACACACGCATACACACACACACACACACACACACACACACACAAGCACACAATCCATACACACCCTCTCATCTCCACAGCCTGTCAAAGAGAAAATGGACTCAGTGTGGTCTGGAATGCAATATAATATTTACCCACCCTTGCAGCCTGCCCCACACGCGTCTCATCTCACCCTGTAGGTCTCTCTGACCGCATCCCAAATGGCACCCTATTCCCTACACAGGCCTCTGATCAAAAGTAGCGCACAATGTAGGGAACAGGGTGCCATTTGGGACACATTCACTGTGTACTCTTGTCTGGAATGGGCTTTTCAATTACCTACAACTTGTACCTTTTTTTCCCCATCTGAATTAAAGTGAGGAGGCTCAAGCGGGTAATGGAATTCATTGTGGCATTGCAACATTAGAAATCCTGTCTGATTGCTTGGTAATGTATGCTGGATCCGATTGCAGGCTGGGTAGTAGAGAGACATACAGGATGTGAAGTGTCAGAGATCTCTGGGAGGAGAGGAGGAGAGAGGAGAGTAGTGGGAGAGTAGGCGAGGAGAGTAAAGGAGTGTGTTCAGACCACCTCTCAATCACCCTTTCTCATCAGATGTCTCAGGGATGTGATGAGGGACGTGTCTTTTGATGGAGTCAGTAGGGAGACAGTGTCGGACAGCACAAGGGCAAATAGATTTGGTCCTAAGGTTATAATACAGAATGTATTTGCACAGAAATACTATTTCCCTTTTATAAACAGATACTTTTTTTTTTTGACTATGTCTAAAAGGATTTTGTGCTAAGGTATATTTCCCCCCTCTTTCTCTCTCCAACTTTCTCGCTCTCTCACCCCTCCTTCTCTCTCTCTCTCCCCCTCTCTCTCTCTCTCTTTTTCTCTCTCCACCCCTCTCTCTCTGTGTGGCATGTCCTGGATAAGCTTCACCTGCAGCTATGTACATTCCCTGGCATGAGACTGTGTGAGTCATGACCAACACATCAGCCTCCTGGGCCAGGAGTTTTGTTGTGGATTTAAGAGGAGACGGGACCTACGGTACAGAGCTGAAGTCTTATACAACACAATACACCACCACACAGCAGACACAGTGACTGTGCCACGAGTCATACCGCTTCAGGAGAGCCCAGGCATCCATTTTGTGACCATATTTTCCGTTGGTATGGATATTTTGTCTTACCTATGATTCAGTTGCTTTTGATGTCATCGCTTTAAAAAAAAAGTTTTAAATGAGGTTCTGTTGTTATAAAACAAGAGTGATATTAGCAACTTGGAGCTTAAATAAATGGCTAATCAGTAAGCTTCTTGGATGGAGTCTATATGACTTTAGAAAAGCTCAGTGTTTTTCTGTTTCATACTTTGCATAAGTAGTCCTTAAACAGTCTAGACCAATTTGAGAACTGGCAAAAAGGCAAGGAAAAAGGGAAAAAAAGAAAAATTGCTCTAGTCTTCACTATTGAGGTAATTATTTGGAGTGTCCTCAAGCCAGCCATTCAGCAATACTCTAAATCGCCCTCCACGTCCAAAAAACAAACACTGCATTGTATTAGGAGGCGGGTAGCACAGTTTCAGTTCCATGATTACCAACACAAGCCTTGAGCTAGTTGTTCAGAGAGAGAGAGAGAGAGAGAGAGAGAGAGAGAGAGAGAGAGAGAGAGAGAGAGAGAGAGAGAGAGAGAGAGAGAGAGAGAGAGAGAGAGAGAGAGAGAGAGAGAGAGAGAGAGAGAGAGAGAGAGAGAGAGAGAGAGATGGAAAGCGATGGAGAGAGATGGAGATAGAGATACAGGGAGGTAGCGATAGAGAGAGATGGTAAGTAACGGAGTGACAGAGTTTAGAAAGATGGAGAGAGATAGGGAGTGAGAGAAATTAGATAATGCCTCTGCAGCTTTACTTTCATTGGAATAACCTTTCATTACTGTTAAAGGCACCAAATAATCCAGCATAAAATATACCATTGCATCAGTGGTTGCTAGTAGGGCAGTGGTGGTCATGAACTTTGTCAGCCGGTGATTGTCAAGCACATAACTGCTGGTCTCATGATAATTGACGGTTAATTAACAGAAACACATTTAGCATCTCCTGGCTTCCACGCATCGCCTACAAGCCACTGATGTAGACCTTTCTAACATCTGTATTTAAAAATTATAATAAATCACTGTAATATAGCCTACACCATCACAATGAATCTATTATTTATTTTAGACAGGTCTAAAGAAACATGATATGAAGAAAATGTAGTCTATTTCAGAAGACAACATTTAGCAGACAAGATTTGCTTAGATTGCCGTGCTTTTATTTTATATTATCTTATAGTATGAAGAATACAATTGAACATAGCTGAATAAAATAGAAAGGATATTTTCTCTAAACGATTTCTGACGGAGTGCGCACGTGGCTATTCTGTGTTGAGGGGTTCACAATGAAACAGGTCCTCCTAAATGCTTCATTTAGACGTATTTATGTAACTTTAGTTGTGATACAAACCTTTGGCCATATGTTTTGATTTTTAATTCATTCTAAGGCTGCATGATGTGACTAATGACGATTTGAAAAAAGTTGCATGAAAGGCATGAGCTCCGATTTGTTTCTTGTGCAGGCTACACACACTTCATCAGTCTCTCATTCACAATTTGACAAGCACTTGATAATGTTCTCACCAGGCATCAAATTTCCCAGCGGCATCCCCCTTGTGTGGACATAATGCCCCCTAAGAAAATCCATGCCTTTTGTGGCAAAAGTGTCCATTGTTCCCTTTGGCTAAATATAATAATTATAATTCCCTTCTCCCGGTTGCCATCGCCTTGCTCCGAAGCACCTCTCACTCACATGGCTCTCTCTTCTTATTAGCCAATACCTGTCACGTGATTGGGTCTTTCTCACAGGCATCTCAGCTCCGAAGTAGGCTACAAGTGAAGACAGATACATCGGGAATGCAACTGCAAGCATCCTTCTTATCCAATTCAGAGGTGCATATAGAAGAACTGTCCACATTTACTTTTCGTCAGCCAATAAGATGAGTATGCCTAACTAACAGCAAAAACACTGGCCTATGTCAATCTACATTCCCCCGGCGTGACCGCCGGTGTGGTGGTAATACGGTCACCGTAACAGCCCTAGTTGCTAGTACAAAACCATAGAAATAGAATGACCTGAACGGGATATTTATTTTTTATTTCTATGGTACCCACTAGTCATAATTTTCATATGTTTTTGCATCATATGAAGGCATAATACTAAGAGATGCTTTAAAGAATAGAGGGTTTACAGAAATCAACGATGCAATGAATAGTTTGAATGACTTAAAAACCAGATGACACCAGTTCTCGGTTCTCCATACTTCTCCAATTCCATTCTTCTGTCTCATTAGAAACCTATCAGTTCCAAAGAGCAGTCCCTGTAAGCCATTTCAGAGACGTCTTAGCAACGGTAGCTAGCTAATCCTAACACATCCAGTTGCTAATGATCCTAAAGGCTAAGTGATCCCTGAGGGGATTAATGTCTGTGATAAGACCTTTGGTTAGACAAGTCTTCAGTGCAGTCGCTATGTAATCCTTTTAACCGTTTCTGTCTGATTCAGGGGGTAACAACACAGGATGGGTTGACATCTGTCACTTTGAATCATTATCTGCACTGTAATAGATTTGAACTGGGCTCGATGATGTTCTGTTCATTGGCGGTATTGTGTAGCGGAGGTCTTCGACTGTCCATTAGTCTTTATCTAAGGGCTACGGTTGAAGAGCTACATATGTGATATTGAAATTCTAAAAGATGTCACTGGCGGCTCTAATGTTAACGATTATTTAGCAGCCAGGTAGGTTACGGAGAATAAACAGTATTTTAAAACAACGACCAGAAATATAACTGCAAGTATTGACCAGTGTTAAACTTGAGCATGTACTGTGACTATACATGGTATTCTAATGATAAATGAATTAGCCTTTTGCTTTGTGAGACTACGGGAATGAAGAAATGTATTTCTAACGAGTTGGAGCCGAATTACAACTGATATGAAGCTTGGCTGGAAAGTGCCGCTCAGCTCTGAGATAGAAAGAATAGGATTAAAAATGCATTTGATTTCCTTCCTATCGAGGTTTCTGCAATTACGAAGCCAGTTAAAATGAGGAGCGGCATTTTCCTATCTCTCTCCCTCACACACACACACACACACACACACAAAGACACACAGACACACAGACACACAGACACACACCCACCCCTGCACACAGACATTCCTCTAGACTGTAAAGCAGCTATATACAAACACTACTTGGCCTTCATGTTGTGTGACCAGATGGTGAGGCTGGAGCAGCATACATCCAGCAGCACATTGCAACACACTCCAGAGACGAGGGGAGTCTTTGAGGAGAGAAAGACTCTCAATCTGTTGGTGTAATTGTATCCCTCTCTGCTCTTCATACTTCTCTGACTCTCTCCTCAACATCCCTACTTCCACACCCCATCAGCACATGGCACTTTTCCAATAAATACGTTTGGCATCGCTATAGTCGGTGGCCATCTTTGTTGACGATTATGTCAATAAGTCAACCACAACAACAAAAACAAGGGATATTGAATAGGTCTGTTCCGGTGAACATATTACCGCCAACCGGCGGTCACGACTCATGATGGCAGTCAAATTCCAAGTGACTGCTTTGTCATGGTAATTAGGCTTCTCCAAGCTCTGATGCTGCTGATGGTCATTAGTATCCTACCAAACTTGGTAACTGCCTGGTACTCAGCACTGCCTGGTACTCTGCCTGGTACTCAGCACTCAGCACTATTGTCACGCTAATCAATCTGACATCAATGCAAATGTAATTTAAAATCTAATCAAACACTTCATGAGAGCCCATGAGCTCATATTGCGCAACATTTCTATAGGCTGTGCAATTGCATGAGAAGAGGAGGAGCCCATCAGCTTTCTATAGGCTAGGCCTACTCTATTTATTTTTCAACTTTCCTAATATTAAGCACATTGCTCCTCTTTACAACAGGAGTACAGCCTACCTGGCTGGCATGAAAATGAACCACGGGAAAAGTGTCCTCCATTTGCTATTTAAGTGCATACATTATGTATTACATACATGTATTTTTTTTCCATTGCCCCTGTTTCAATACAGTTGGTGATAATGATCCATTCTAAATCAAAACAAATTTCATACATATATTATTTAGTATATGTAAAGACGAGATTAAATAAAAAAATAGTGTGATGGGTGACAATATTAGCCTATCACGTGTGAATGATATATTATCACGTAATGTTATCCATCTTAAGGCAAGAAACAACGCATGCTTTTTATTGGCTTTTTCAAATCATAGTTGCACACCTTATGTAGCCTAGCCCATAGACCTATACAGTGCATTTGTAAAGTGTACAGACCCCTTGACTTCTTCAAAATTTTGTTAGTTTACATCCTTCTTCTAAAATTGATGCCGCCACCATGCTTCACCATAGGGATGGTGCCAGGTTTCCTCCAGGTGTGACGCTTGGCATATCAGGCCAAAGAGTTGAATCTTGGTTTCATGCTCTGAAAGTCTTTAGGTGCCTTTTGGCAAACTCCAAGCAGCTGTCATGTGCGTTTTACTGAGGAGTGGCTTCCGTCTGGCCACTCTACCATAAAGGCCTGATTGGTGGAGTGCTGCAGAGATGGTTGTCCTTCTGGAAGGTTTTCCCATCTCCATAGAGGAACTCTGGAGCTCTGTCAGAGTGACCATCGGGTTCTTGGTCACCTCCCTGACCAAGGCCCTTCTCCCCCGATTGCTCAGTTTGGCCGGGTGGCCAGCTCTAGGAAGAGTCTTGGTGGTTCCAAACTTCTTCCATTTAAGAGTGATGTAGGCCACTGTATTCTTGTGGACCTTAAATGCAGCAGAAATGATTTAGTACCCTTCCCCAGATCTATGCCTCAATATAATCCCGTCTCGGGGCACTACAAATAATTCCTTCGACCTCAAAGCTTGTTTTTTGCTCTGACATGCTTTGTCCCTATGGGGTATTGTGTGTAGATTGATGGGGATTTTAAAAAATGTAATCAATTTTAGAATAAGGTTGTAATGTAATAAAATGTGGAAACAGTCAAGGGGTCTGAATACTTTCCGAATGCACTGTATATTTTGATAAGATGTGTATCATAACTAAAGTGGCAAAATAACTTATTTAAATTAAGCAGATTAATCCGCGTTACAATGGGTGTAGAACCTAACTGGCACACATACGCAGCGAGTGAGTTTAGAGTTTGGGGGAGATCATTTTCACAATACACATTTTTGCATCGTTCTAATAAAAACATTACACGCATACTCACATTTGCGGTCACTTTTGAGAATGGGTTTTCCTGCTAATGGAACATAGACACATATAACCTACTACCATGTGCAAATTGCTGCGCTTATAATCTGAAGAAATAGCTTAATAGTTTATCAACATTTTAAGCTAAGCATTCTGATCTGTTGCATCAGGCTCACTGCCTAAAACAGGTTTGTTTTATGCTAGTGGTTGTATTCATTTGGGATCTATCGCATCCCACAACTGTCCCAGATTATGTTTGGAATGTTTATTTCTCACACAGAATAGAATAGGTCGACTTTTGTACTATGGGGAATAGTAGATTGACATTGGACATTAGGCCTACTCATCTGGTTGGCTGACTAAACGTTTGGAGAAAATATATATTATATTTTATTCACCTATGTTCAATTGCATTCTTCATACTATAAAATCATATAAAATAATGTCACAGAATTCTAAGCAAATCTGGTCTGCTAAATGAACGAGTGTAGCCCACAGCCATATGGCATAGCCATAACAGGGCCTAACATAAGGACAACTCAGAGTATGCTATTCTGTTCTTCTGAAATAGACTACATTTTCTTCCTCTCATGTTTCTTTAGACCTGTCTAAAATAAATAATGGATTCATTGTGATGGTGTAGGCTATATTACAGTGATTTATTATCATTTTTAAATACAGATGTTAGAAAGGTCTACATCCAGTGGCTTGTAGGCGATGCGTGGAAGCCAGGAGATGCTAAATGTGTTTATGTTAATTAACGGTCAATTATCATGAGACCAGAAGTTATTTGCTTGACAATCACCGGCTGACAAAATTTCATGACCACCACGGTCCTCGTCATAACATATTAATGTTGCTGATTCACACAGGGTTTCCAGGCACAGTGATCGTGTTCTCCACATGCATCACACAGACATGGCTTATCAACTATTCATGCCTTAGAGTTTAGATTCACTGCGTTGTTTAGAGAGAAAGTCGTTCTGAGAGGATTGTGTGACATATAAAGTTAGAAAACAAGGGAGAAACAAGGGAGGGGAACATATGTGATATCTATTATGGATAGCCCCCCCCCCCCCCTGTTACAATTTGCTTCAACTTCAGTACCTTCCCATTCTCATTGCAGGTCATTGTTTAGAACAGTGTCCCTTAGTCCTGGTCCTGGGGACCCAAAGGGGTGGACAGGTTACATTGTTGCCCTAGCGCTACACACCTGATTCATATAATCAACTCTTGATCAAGCCATGAATTAGTAGAATCAGGTGTGTAGTGCTTTAACTAATGACTGTATCTGCTACTGTATGGAATCCCTGTAAATACACTGAGAACCATATAACTAAAGAGGCCTTACAATGTGGGGCTGGATGAAGTATCCCTGTCCAGGGTAAGACAGGAGACACAGTGTAGACTACACTGGTGCCCTTGAGAAAAAGACTTGGGGACACCATGCAGGCTAGCAGTAGACTAAAAGGTGACTTACGATGTGTAGTATGATATAGTTACTGTACTGTACTGTGGCCCTGTCTTGGGGACACCATGTCATGATAACAGTAGGGACAACGGCAAGACTGAAACTGGACTTACGATGTGTAGCATGATGTAGTCACCGAGTCGTGGCGCGCTGTCGATGCGGACCAGGATGCCGTCCTTGATGGTGGTGCTGAAGCCCACAGCCAGGCGGTCGGTACGCGTGCTGGGCCTCTCGTTGTTAGGCCACGTGTACGTGATCAGACCCCCGCCCTTACCGAAGATATAGGTGGTACCAGCTGCAGAGGGAGAGAAGAAGAAGATGGAGGAAGATTACTTTATTGTCCAATGTACATGAATATGCAACGGAAATGTGTGCTCTGCATTATCCCAACCCCTCCAAAAACACAGATAAGGAAACATGGAGGGAGAAATGGAGAGAAAGAGAGAGAGAAAGAGAGAGAGAGGTAGAGAAAGGCAGAGAAAGAGAAGGTTGGAGAATGAATGAGATTCATGAATACAAGGTGCAAGCTTAATGGACTGGCCTATAACTACACACCAAGGACGGTGAGGTCACCGAGTTAAACTTGAACACAACACCTTTTTCTAATGTCTCCTCCAAACTAGATGCACCTTGTTTCGGATAAACGCTGTAAAACCAAATCCTCCCCGAACCACATAGCCAATGGTGTAAAGGCAAATCCTCCCCGAACCACATAGCCAATGGTGTAAAGGCAAATCCTCCCCGAACCACATAGCCAATGGTGTAAAGGCAAATCCTCCCCGAACCACATAGCCAATGGTGTAAAGGCAAATCCTCCCCGAACCACATAGCCAATGGTGTAAAGGCAAATCCTCCCCGAACCACATAGCCAATGGTGTAAAGGCAAATCCTCCCCGAACCACATAGCCAATGGTGTAAAGGCAAATCCTCCCCGAACCACATAGCCAATGGTGTAAAGGCAAATCCTCCCCGAACCACATGGCCAATGGTGTAAAGGCAAATCCTCCCCGAACCACATGGCCAATGGTGTAAAGGCAAATCCTCCCCGAACCACATAGCCAATGGTGTAAAGGCAAATCCTCCCCGAACCACATAGCCAATGGTGTAAAGGCAAATCCTCCCCGAACCACATAGCCAATGGTGTAAAGGCAAATCCTCCCCGAACCACATAGCCAATGGTGTAAAGGCAAATCCTCCCCGAACCACATAGCCAATGGTGTAAAGGCAAATCCTCCCCGAACCACATAGCCAATGGTGTAAAGGCAAATCCTCCCCGAATCACATAGCCAATGGTGTAAAGGCAAATCCTCCCCGAACCACATGGCCAATGGTGTAAAGGCAAATCCTCCCCGAACCACATAGCCAATGGTGTAAAGGCAAATCCTCCCCGAACCACATAGCCAATGGTGTAAAGGCAAATCCTCCCCGAACCACATAGCCAATGGTGTAAAGGCAAATCCTCCCCGAACCACATAGCCAATGGTGTAAAGGCAAATCCTCCCCGAACCACATAGCCAATGGTGTAAAGGCAAATCCTCCCCGAACCACATAGCCAATGGTGTAAAGGCAAATCCTCCCCGAACCACATAGCCAATGGTGTAAAGGCAAATCCTCCCCGAACCACATAGCCAATGGTGTAAAGGCAAATCCTCCCCGAACCACATAGCCAATGGTGTAAAGGCAAATCCTCCCCGAACCACATAGCCAATGGTGTAAAGGCAAATCCTCCCCGAACCACATGGCCAATGGTGTAAAGGCAAATCCTCCCCGAACCACATAGCCAATGGTGTAAAGGCAAATCCTCCCCGAACCACATAGCCAATGGTGTAAAGGCAAATCCTCCCCGAACCACATAGCCAATGGTGTAAAGGCAAATCCTCCCCGAACCACATAGCCAATGGTGTAAAGGCAAATCCTCCCCGAACCACATAGCCAATGGTGTAAAGGCAAATCCTCCCCGAACCACATAGCCAATGGTGTAAAGGCAAATCCTCCCCGAACCACATAGCCAATGGTGTAAAGGCAAATCCTCCCCGAACCACATAGCCAATGGTGTAAAGGCAAATCCTCCCCGAACCACATAGCCAATGGTGTAAAGGCAAATCCTCCCCGAACCACATAGCCAATGGTGTAAAGGCAAATCCTCCCCGAACCACATAGCCAATGGTGTAAAGGCAAATCCTCCCCGAACCACATAGCCAATGGTGTAAAGGCAAATCCTCCCCGAACCACATAGCCAATGGTGTAAAGGCAAATCCTCCCCGAACCACATAGCCAATGGTGTAAAGGCAAATCCTCCCCGAACCACATAGCCAATGGTGTAAAGGCAAATCCTCCCCGAACCACATAGCCAATGGTGTAAAGGCAAATCCTCCCCGAACCACATGGCCAATGGTGTAAAGGCAAATCCTCCCCGAACCACATGGCCAATGGTGTAAAGGCAAATCCTCCCCGAACCACATAGCCAATGGTGTAAAGGCAAATCCTCCCCGAACCACATAGCCAATGGTGTAAAGGCAAATCCTCCCCGAACCACATAGCCAATGGTGTAAAGGCAAATCCTCCCCGAACCACATAGCCAATGGTGTAAAGGCAAATCCTCCCCGAACCACATAGCCAATGGTGTAAAGGCAAATCCTCCCCGAACCACATAGCCAATGGTGTAAAGGCAAATCCTCCCCGAATCACATAGCCAATGGTGTAAAGGCAAATCCTCCCCGAACCACATGGCCAATGGTGTAAAGGCAAATCCTCCCCGAACCACATAGCCAATGGTGTAAAGGCAAATCCTCCCCGAACCACATAGCCAATGGTGTAAAGGCAAATCCTCCCCGAACCACATAGCCAATGGTGTAAAGGCAAATCCTCCCCGAACCACATAGCCAATGGTGTAAAGGCAAATCCTCCCCGAACCACATAGCCAATGGTGTAAAGGCAAATCCTCCCCGAACCACATAGCCAATGGTGTAAAGGCAAATCCTCCCCGAACCACATAGCCAATGGTGTAAAGGCAAATCCTCCCCGAACCACATAGCCAATGGTGTAAAGGCAAATCCTCCCCGAACCACATAGCCAATGGTGTAAAGGCAAATCCTCCCCGAACCACATAGCCAATGGTGTAAAGGCAAATCCTCCCCGAACCACATAGCCAATGGTGTAAAGGCAAATCCTCCCCGAACCACATAGCCAATGGTGTAAAGGCAAATCCTCCCCGAACCACATAGCCAATGGTGTAAAGGCAAATCCTCCCCGAACCACATAGCCAATGGTGTAAAGGCAAATCCTCCCCGAACCACATAGCCAATGGTGTAAAGGCAAATCCTCCCCGAACCACATAGCCAATGGTGTAAGGCAAATCCTCCCCGAACCACATAGCCAATGGTGTAAAGGCAAATCCTCCCCGAACCACATAGCCAATGGTGTAAAGGCAAATCCTCCCCGAACCACATAGCCAATGGTGTAAAGGCAAATCCTCCCCGAACCACATAGCCAATGGTGTAAAGGCAAATCCTCCCCGAACCACATAGCCAATGGTGTAAAGGCAAATCCTCCCCGAACCACATAGCCAATTGTGTAAAGGCAAATCCTCCAAGTTCTATTTCAGGGTTTTAAATTCTAATCGTATTCAGAAAGACTTCCACTTGAGGTCGAAGACTTCAGCTCCCAGGGTGCATATCTGGCCTATAGTAGCTCTTAAATATAGACACTGCCTGGGAAATAACAGGCACAGCAGTCAAAAACGGATAAGTCTTCCATCCTCATGTTTTAAACATAAGACTGCAACCTAAGAACAAAGGCCGGCATTGGAAAAAAAAAAATCGACTAACCTTCCTCGAGTTTAAGTTAACAAATGCAGAGCAAGAAAAAAGGGGACTCCGGGACTGTGGCCTAACAGATCAGGGTATAAGTCGGAGATACACCGTCCTATATATAGGCACAGTTTGATTAACACCACCGTTTGGATCCAACTTGGCTCCAAAATAGCTCTTCTATCAAACTGGGAATTGAGGCTGTATTTATGTGTTTATATATATGTGTGTGTGTGCGTGAGGTTGTCTAAAACCCACTTAGACTTAGGCCATGCCACACCACCACTACAGTGGCAAACGTGCAGACCTAGACCAAACCTAGAGGGGAGAAATTGCTAGTGAAGTGCAATAGAGCCCTTCCTTCCCATCTCTCCATCAGTGTATTCATTCATTGTTCCAACTCTCAGTCTCTCACCTCCAACATATTTCTGGTCTATCTGGGTGGCTGTCTAGCCAACTCTTCTCTTAAACAGAACACACAGAGAGAGAGAGAGAGAGAGAGAGAGAGAGAGAGAGATAGAGAGAGAGAGAATAAAGAGGGGGTAATAGGGAGAGAGAGGGAATAACAGTAAATCTCTATAAGACCAAAATAATGGTGTTCCAAAAAAGGTCCAGTCGCCAGGACCACAAATACAAATTCCATCTAGACACTGTTGCCCTAGAGCACACAAAATACTATACATACTATGTTGCTCTGTCTGTATGCTATGTCTTGCTTGTCCTATGTTGCTATGTCTTGCTTGTTCTATGTTGCTATTGTCTATATTGTAATTGTTTTTAATAACCTGCCCAGGGACTGCGGTTGAAAATTAGCCGGTTGGCTAAAACCGGCACTTTTACTGAAATGTTGATTAATGTGCAATGTCCCTGTAAAAATAAAAATAAACTCAACTCCAACTCATACCTTGGCTTAAACATCAGCGCCACAGGTAACTTCCACAAAGCTGTGAAAGATCTGAGAGACAAGGCAAGAAGGGCATTCTATGCCATCAAAAGTTACATAAAATTCAACATACCAATTAGGATCTGGCAAAAAATACTTGAATCAGTCAAAGAGCCCATTGCCCTTTATGGTTGTGAGGTCTGGGGTCCGCTCACTAACCAAGATTTCACAAAATGGGACAAACACCAAATTGAGACTCTGCATGCAGAATTCTGCAAAAATATCCTCCGTGTACAACGTAGAACACCAAATACTGCATGCAGAGCAGAATTAGGCCGATACCCACTAATTATCAAAATCCAGAAAACAGCCGTTAAATTCTACAACCACCTAAAAGGAGGCGATTCCCAAACCTTCCATAACAAAGCCATCACCTACAGAGTGATGAACCTGGAGAAGAGCCCCCTAAGCCAGCTGGTTCTGGTGCTCTGTTTGCAAACACAAACACACCCCACAGAGCCCCAGGACAGCAGCACAATTAGACCCAACCAAATCATGAGAAAACAAAAAGATAATTACTTGACACATTGGAAAGAAGTAACAAAAACACAGAGCAAACTAGAATGCTATTTGGCCCTAAACAGAGAGTACACCATGGCAGAATACCTGACCACAGTGACTAACCCAAACTTAAGGACATCTTTGACTCTGTACAGACTCAGTGAGCATAGCCTTGCTATTGAGAAGGGCCGCCGTAGGCAGACATGGCTCTCAAGAGAAGACAGGCTATGTGCTCACTGCCCAGAAAATGAGGTGGAAACTGAGCTGCACTTCCTAACCTCCTGCCCAATGTATGACCATATTAGAGACACATATTTCCCTCAGATTACACAGATCAACAAAGAATTTGAAAACAAACCCAATTTGGATAAACTCCCATATCTACTGGGTGAAATTCCAGAGTGTGCCATCACAGCAGCACGATTTGTGACCTGTTGCCACAAGAAAAGGGAAACCAGTGAAGAACAAACAAAATACAACCCATATTTATGCTTATTTATTTTCCCTTGGGTACTTTAACCATTTGTACATTGTTACAACACTGTATATATATATATATATATATATATATATATATATATATATATATATATATGACATTTGTAATGTCTTTATTGTTTTGAAACTTCTGTATGTGTAATGTTTACTGTAAATCTTTATAGTTTATTTCACTTTTGTATATTATCTACCTTACTTGCTTTGGCAATGTTAACACATGTTTCCCATGCCAATAAAGCCCCTTGAATTGAATAAAGAGGGGGAATAGAGAGAGAAAGAGAGAGAGAGAGAGAGAGAGAGAGACAGAGAGAGAGAGAATAGAAGAGAAGGAATAGAGAGGGAGTGAGAGAGGGAGAGAGAGAGAGAGAGAGAGAGAATAGAAGAGAAGGAATAGAGAGGGAGTGAGAGAGAGTGAGGGAGAGAGAGAGAGTAGAGTATAGAGTATTACTTCATTAATCCCGACTTGGGATATCACAGCATGCATCATCAATGAATTCCAAAGACAGGACACGCAACAATGGCTAACACATGATAAGACACATAAAGGCACATACACCATAGTATCCCTGAAAGAATAGTCTGAGAGAGAGAATAGAGGGACACAATGGGAGTCATCAGGTAACAGTGTGAGGACCATGCATTAGACCTCCTCCTAGTCTGTACATGATCTGAAGAATCTGGCACAGTTTGAGGTTGGGCCCTACAGATCACACCCCGTCGGGTGAACGTTTTGGTTTTTGCCCTAGCGCTACACAGCTGATTCAAATAATCAAAGCTCGATGTTGAGTTGGTTATTTGAATCAGCTGTGTAGTGCTAGGGCAAAAACTAAAACGTTCACCTGGGAGGGGGGCCCAAGGACTGAGTTTGAGAATCACTGAAATAGAGTAATATCCTCATGTTCTTTTCTTGTACTGAAGAAGGTTAACAACCACTGGTACTATAGCTCTGCATACTGTATATGAGTAACCATTGTTAAGCTCCAAGACAGTGCTTCATATTGTAGTTTTAGCTCTGTTTTCATGTACACTGTGAGACAGTTCATATGACTGTATACTGTGAGACAGTTCATATGACTGTATACTGTGAGACAGTTCATATGACTGTATACTGTGAGACATTAAGACAGATATTAACCTCTAGCTAGGTCAGTCTGTATACTGTGAGACATTAAGACAGATATTAACCTCTAGCTAGGTCAGTCTGTATACTGTGAGACATTAAGACAGATATTAACCTCTAGCTAGGTCAGTCTGTATACTGTGAGACATTAAGACAGATATTAACCTCTAGCTAGGTCAGTCTGTATACTGTGAGACATTAAGACAGATATTAACCTCTAGCTAGGTCAGTCTGTATACTGTGAGACATTAAGACAGATATGAACCTCTAGCTAGGTCAGTCTGTATACTGTGAGACATTAAGACAGATATTAACCTCTAGCTAGGTCAGTCTGTATACTGTGAGACATTAAGACAGATATTAACCTCTAGCTAGGTCAGTCTGTATACTGTGAGACATTAAGACAGATATGAACCTCTAGCTAGGTCAGTCTTTATACTGTGAGACATTAAGACAGATATTAACCTCTAGCTAGGTCAGTCTGTATACTGTGAGACATTAAGACAGATATGAACCTCTAGCTAGGTCAGTCTGTATACTGTGAGACATTAAGACAGATATTAACCTCTAGCTAGGTCAGTCTGTATACTGTGAGACATTAAGACAGATATTAACCTCTAGCTAGGTCAGTCTGTATACTGTGAGACATTAAGACAGATATGAACCTCTAGCTAGGTCAGTCTGTATACTGTGAGACATTAAGACAGATATTAACCTCTAGCTAGGTCAGTCTGTATACTGTGAGACATTAAGACAGATATGAACCTCTAGCTAGGTCAGTCTGTATACTGTGAGACATTAAGACAGATATTAACCTCTAGCTAGGTCAGTCTGTATACTGTGAGACATTAAGACAGATATTAACCTC
>NC_034185.2:31657395-31669895 GCF_002021735.2 Oncorhynchus kisutch | reverse complement strand
GGATCAGGTAGAAGTATTGGATAAGGCTTACACCAGCTACTCCAGGTGGGATCAGGTAGAAGTATTGGATAAGGCTTACACCAGCTACTCCAGGTGGGATCAGGTAGATGCAAACATGATATCTATGTATATGGACTGATGCACTATTCTCACACTTTGTCCTACAACATCTGAACTGGGATGAAGCTCTTTCCAGTACTATTTTCAAGCACAACTCAGAATTACTTTTCCTGAAAAGAGTACATAATATGAAGAAGAAAAAAAAAGTAAATTGAGTCCTTACAAAGGTATTGAAGCATAAACAGTAACTCAGACAAAAAGCAACAGAGTTCAGAGCACATGAACCCTGAACGTCATAGGGGCTGCCCGATTTACATAGGCAGCCCGATTCTGATCGATTACCCAACTGTTGGCAAAAAGGCTCATCTGATTTGGACAAAATATCAAAATTGGACAGCCTGTGTAAACATGGCCTAAGAGAGAATTGAACAAAAGCAGCAGAACTCAGCACTGGGTCGCAGTGAGGATGCTCCCATGGTGATGATGATTCTACTGCATCACCTCGCCTCAGCAACAGAGCACTAATGACTTGTCTGCAGGGTCTGAGACGATGACCTCGCTCAAACAGACTCACACAGAGACAATTAACTAAACTAAAAGCCTCCACTCACACTGGGGGGGGGGAGAGGGGTGCAGTGAGAGAGAGAGAGAGAGAGAGAGCGAGAGAGAGAGCGAGAGAGAGAAAGGTTTTCTTTCTTCAGACTTGTTAAATGGTCAGTTCTTTATGCAGGGTCCCTAATTTCTTGTCGGTCTGATTGTCTGAGCTTAACCCTTTGCCCGGTAATCTTCACCATTACAGAGTAATTATGCTGCCAATGTCATTATGGTTGGCTAGCTACCAGTGAAAGACACTTATTATTATTGTATAAAGACATCGGGGGTTTTTAAACAGAGGGACTAAACTCATCTTTAAAACCTAACAAATGGCCTAATGATTCATTTGAAAAACAATAAATTGTCAGTCCGCCACTTGGCTTGCTGTAAAGCTGAAAGGTGGGGCTGGTCAGAAAAACAACTTATAAAGACGTTGAGCGATACATACAGGTAACTGCCAAAATAAAGGAAACACGTGAGTAAATGAGGGATACAAAGTATATTGAAAGCAAGTGCCTTCTGAGTTAATTAAGAAATTAACCTCCCATCTTGCTTAGGCTCATGTATAAAAATGCCCAGTTTCACATTATTATACCACGGCAAGAAGAGCTTATCTCAGTGACTCCCAAGCAGGACGCTTGTCCCCAGTGATGTACTGGGCCGTATGCATTACCCTCTGTAGCACCTTACGGTCGGAGGCCGAGAAGTTGCCATACCAGGTGGTGATGCAACCTGTCAGGATGCTCTCGATGGTGCAGCTGTAGAACTTTTTGAGGATCTGGGGACACATGTCAAATCTTTTCAGTCTCCTGAGGGGGGAAAGGTGTTGTCGTGCCCTCTTCACGACTGTCGTGGTGTGTTTGGACCATGATAGTTTTTTTTTTTGACCCGCTCCACTACAGCCCCGTCTATGTTAATGGGGGCCTGTTAGGGTGGTACAAATTCTCAGAAGGCAGCCTGACCTCCGCCAACTTTTTCACCATCTTTTCTTCACGCAAATGACAGGGATTTGGTTCTGTTCCCGAGAAAACAGTATATCCTCCGTGTCGGACTCGTTAAAGGAAAAAGCTTCTTCCAGTTCGAGGTGACTAATCGCTGTTCTGATGTTTATTTTTTTATTTTTTTATTTCACCTTTATTTAACCAGGTAGGCAAGTTGAGAACAAGTTCTCATTTACAATTGCGACCTGGCCAAGATAAAGCAAAGCAGTTCGACACATACAACGACACAGAGTTACACATGGAGTAAAACAAACATACAGTCAATAATACAGTATAAACAAGTCTATATACGATGTGAGCAAATGAGGTGAGATAAGGGAGGTAAAGGCAAAAAAAGGCCATGGTGGCAAAGTAAATACAATATAGCAAGTAAAACACTGGAATGGTAGATTTGCAATGGAAGAATGTGCAAAGTAGAAATAAAAATAATGGGGTGCAAAGGAGCAAAATAAATAAATTAAATACAGTAGGGAAAGAGGTAGTTGTTTGGGCTAAATTATAGGTGGGCTATGTACAGGTGCAGTAATCTGTGAGCTGCTCTGACAGTTGGTGCTTAAAGCTAGTGAGGGAGATAAGTGTTTCCAGTTTCAGAGATGTTTGTAGTTCGTTCCAGTCATTGGCAGCAGAGAACTGGAAGGAGAGGCGGCCAAAGAAAGAATTGGTTTTGGGGGTGACTAGAGAGATATACCTGCTGGAGCATGTGCTACAGGTGGGAGATGCTATGGTGACCAGCGAGCTGAGATAAGGGGGGACTTTACCTAACAGGGTCTTATAGATGACATGGAGCCAGTGGGTTTGGCGACGAGTATGAAGCGAGGGCCAGCCAACGAGAGCGTACAGGTCGCAATGGTGGGTAGTAAATGGGGCTTTGGTGACAAAACGGATTGCACTGTGATAGACTGCATCCAATTTGTTGAGTATGGTATTGGAGGCTATTTTGTAAATGACATCGCCAAAGTCGAGGATTGGTAGGATGGTCAGCTTTACAAGGGTATGTTTGGCAGCATGAGTGAAGGATGCTTTGTTGCGAAATAGGAAGCCAATTCTAGATTTAACTTTGGATTGGAGATGTTTGATATGGGTCTGGAAGGAGAGTTTACAGTCTAACCAGACACCTAAGTATTTGTTGTTGTCCACGTATTCTAAGTCAGAGCCGTCCAGAGTAGTGATGTTGGACAGGGGGGCAGGTGCAGGTAGCGATCGGTTGAAGAGCATGCATTTAGTTTGACTTGTATTTAAGAGCAATTGGAGGCCACGGAAGGAGAGTTGTATGGCATTGAAGCTTGCCTGGAGGGTTGTTAACACAGTGTCCAAAGAAGGGCCAGAAGTATACAGAATGGTGTCGTCTGCGTAGAGGTGGATCAGAGACTCACCAGCAGCAAGAGCGACCTCATTGATGTATACAGAGAAGAGAGCCGGTCCAAGAATTGAACCCTGTGGCACCCCCATAGAGACTGCCAGAGGTCCGGACAGCAGACCCTCCGATTTGACACACTGAACTCTATCAGAGAAGTAGTTGGTGAACCAGGCGAGGCAATCATTTGAGAAACCAAGGCTGTCGAGTCTGATGTCCCGAAGTTATTTTCAGTTATAAGAGATGATAGCAGCCACAGTATGTACCAAATAAGTTTAAAAAAATAAGTTACAAACAATGCAAAAAAACAAATAGCACAGTTGGTTAGGAGCACATAAAACGTCAGCCATCCTCTCCGGCGCCACCCCAGATTCCCGAGCGGTGCCTGAGACAGTGTTTTCCACCTCCATCAACAAAACACCAAATTGTGGAATTTCCCGTGGAAGAACGTGTCCCATCCCTCCGATAGAGTTCCAGACACTTGTAGAATCTAGGCACATTGAAGCTGTTCTGGCTCGTGGCGGCCCAACACCCTATTAAGACACTTTATGTTGGTGTTTCCTTCATTTTTGGCAGTTACCTGTAGATTATTCTACATACATGTACATGATTTCCATATTGTGCTCATATTTAAGATCTCTTTGAGAAGAGGCAGAGTGACAGGAAAATCCTCATCAAAGGAAAGACATCAAGAAACAGATTAGAAGATGTGATATTTCTACTTTGGTTGGATGAAAAGTATCTTCCATCTCCTCCATCTTTAAATGGCCAATGGCTATCACTGACCGACCAGTAGGATGGATCTGTGAATTAATAATATAGACCGGACATCTTTGATGAGTCTATCTGGCATTCGTATCAACACTTGTTATTGACAAAATGTGAGAATGAAAGGGAGCACAAATAACCAAGAAAGCAATTGTGCATGTGCGTCTGGGAATAACCACCCACTTCAGGCAGTGTGAGAAAGCCATATTTCCTTCACCCAGATTTCTCCGAACCTCAGTCCTCTATAAATACACCACTTTCTTCACTATGGGAAGTGCATTAACTTCTCTCTTTGAGGCAGCACTTGGTTGATAAACAGGCAGACAGACAGACAGTGGGTCAAGGCTATGTCCTGTATCTCCCTGGTTCCCCCAGGCAGACAGGCAGCAGGCCAGGAGACAGTGACAGTAGGTCAAATTCCGCGGCCTTGTCCTTAACCCATATAGAGCTAATGCTACATGATGCAGCAGAGACATAGCATGACCAGTCTGAGTGGCTAAAGCAGAAGCTATGAAAGAGTTTCTCAGCCCAGGTTTAACAGGGATCCCGAGTGGCGCAGCGGTCTAAGGCACTACATCTCAGTGCTAGAGGTGTCACTACACCCTGACACCCTGGTTTGAATCCAGGCTGTATCACAACCGGCTGTGATTGGTAGTCCCATAGGGAGGCGCACAATCTCCAAGGTGAACAGCCTCTGGTATGTTAGAACAATGTAGGTAAGGGAAATTGGCAAGTGGGAACAGTGACTGTGTGTGTGTGTATGTGTGTGTGTATGTGTGTGTGTGTGTGTGTGTGTGTGTGTGTGTGTGTGTGTGTGTGTGTGTGTGTGTGTGTGTGTGTGTGTCCACCATCCATAATGGGAATGGTGACTGTGTGTGTGTATCCACCACCCATACTGGGAATAGTGGGATATCCCATAACACCCGATCCCCATGAGGCAAAACATAGTGGGTGGGTGAGAGACAGGGAGTCCGTATCTCTAACCGACAAGCACACACACACACACACACACACACTTTCTTTCTGTTGTTTGTGTGCTTTTATCTCTTCTCCCGTTATCTCCTGGGCTTTCAGCAGGGCTGGATCTCTGGGGTTTCAGCAGGGCTGGATCTCTGGGCTTTCACGAAAACAGGACAAATACGTTTTGATGTGGTCCAATATTCCACTGCAGCGATGAACACACACACACACCGCAGAGAAAGAGGCCGTACTGCTAAAACCTCCCACACTGAAACGACATAATATTCTCCTCAGTCACGTTCAGAAGAGGTTTATTGCTATGCATTTCACTGTCCCATGTTTAATACATAGGACATCATTAGCTTCACTGTTCTGCCCTCTACGCATTCTTCAGTTCGACAACACCAATGAAGAATAATCAAGTTCCATCGGAATACAATTGTGTTCTGTCTGGCTTTATCAGGGTTCTGCAAGCCCTTAACAATGATGTTATTCATTTATTGACAACTCTTTCCATGTCCTCACTCGCACGCTAAAAACCAGAAATAATAGCTCCAATTACGAAAGCATCATTCTAGAATGCCCATGGTATTCTGAAATGTGTTCCTTCCGTCATCAACACTAGCTCTGCACGGAATACAGAAACCACGCTGTGATTGATGGGGTGTAACGGGATATGACGAATGACTTCGCAGAGAGAAAACAAACTCTTTCAATTATTTCCCGTGTCTGTTCCTCTAGTGTAATCAGCTGCAGTATTAGTACTATGGAAGTCATGGCCAATACGGTATAGTAAGGCTAATGATCACAGTCGCAGTGGGAAGGGAGAGTCATTCACTTCACAGCAGTAACCATATTATTAGTCGGTGATGGTCATGTTGAGAAGTGAACCTCTAAAAGCTTAGATGCTAACAACGGCACGCAATACAGATGAAAACGACTTCATCGAGGAGTTGTCATCCTTATACCCTTCATTGGAGGGTGCCCTATCAGAGAGTGGAACAGCTCAAAGTGAGGAGAAAGGAAGAGAGGGAAGACGGTCAGGTAGAGAGGCAAAAGAGGAGAGACGAGGAAGGAGAGGAGAGGACGGATCTCCACTGAGATCTAGCAGACTGTCAGTTAGAGTGCTGTACAGCAGCCTCCATACTCATAGTTCACAAGCCAAGCTATACATCTCCACACACATATAATACATGAAATGTCCTAATGTACGTTTATGCGCGCACATATGCAAGGACGCACGCACACACGCACGAGCACGCACGCACGCACACACACACACACACACACACACACACACACACACACACACACACACACACACACACACACACACACACACACACACACACACACACACACACACACACACTAGAGCTCAGAGACTTCCCACACTCATTAGAGAGAAACTCGGACAGCCAGGCCCACCCTCCTCCTTCTCTCCTGCCCTCAACCCCTCATCTCCTCCCCTCCTTCCCCCCTTCTCTCCTTCCCTACATTGCAGCATTGACACCTTTGTTGTAGCTGGTCGGATAGATGGAGAAGAGGCTTTTTCTGAGAGTTTTTTTTGTTCTTTTCTGGATGTGTCAGCTTCTATCCTCTCTGGGTTGTGGTGATGGGCTGTGAGGTGATATCTGAGGTGTGTTGCTGTGTGTGTGTGTGTGTGTGTGTGTGTGTGTGTGTGTGTGTGTGTGTGTGTGTGTGTGTGTGTGTGTGTGTGCAGTGTTGCCTACTGCAGAGCCTCTTCATCCATACTAGTTCAGGCTCCAACTACGGTCTCTGTACTGTTGCAGCCACTGTCTGTCTTTTAGAATGGAGGAGGGAAACAGACAGAACAGAACAGAAGGAAGGAGAGACAGGGGGAGGAGAGGATGAGGGGCGAGAGATAGAATGAGAGCGGCAGGCAGAGACAGAGACAGAGACAGAGAGAGAGGCAGGCAGAGACAGAGACAGAGAGAGAGAGAAAGAGAAAGAGGACAGATAGAAAGATACTGCTAGAGACTCCTTAGTGGCTATATGCTGTATACTTTCATGATGAATTAGCATTCTACTCGCTCCAATGCAAACATTCACACTTAGTTACAATATGTTATGGCTGTGCTGCATATAGTATATAGTATACATGGCAGGTGGAAGTTATTCTGGCCTTAATTTCACATCTTTGTAAAATACATAACTCTGTGTCCTAAGTTGCACAATGGTATTACAGCTATAGTAGTAAGTATAGCATAGTATAGTAGAGACATTAAAGAGTCTTGTATAGTATATTCTAATATAGAATATTATAGTATAGTATAGAGTTATTAAGTATATTATAGCGTTAGTAAGTATAGTATAGTATAGCGTTAATACGTATAGTATAGCGTGAGTAAGTATATTATAAACTGGGTGGTTCGAGCCCTAAATGCTGATTGGCTGACCGCCGTGGTACTGTATATCAGAAAATATACCACAGGTATGACAAAACCTTTATTTTTACTGCTCTAATTACATTGGTAACCAGTTTATAATAGAAATAAGGCACCTCAAGGGTTTGTGATATATATATATATATGGCCAATATACCACGGCTAAGAACAGCCATTAGGCATATTATATTGGCCATATACTCCTTATTGCTTAAGTATAGTATAGCGTTAGTAAGTATAGTTGAGTATATCATAGTATAGCATTGGTAAGTATAGTATATTACAGTATAGCGATAGCAAGTATAGTATAGTACATTATAGTATAGCTTTAGTAAGTATAGTATAGTGTCAGCAAGTATAGTTTAGTCTATTATAGTATATCGTTAGTAAGTATAGTATAGTTCTAGTAAGTGTAGTATAGAATATTATAGCATAGCATCAGTAGGTATAGTATAGTTCTAGTAAGTGTAGTATAGAATATTATACTATAGCACTAGTAAGTGTAGTATAGTTAGTAAGTAGTGCATAACGTTAGTAATTATAGTGTAGCATTAGTAAGTATAGTAAAGTATATTATAGTGTAGTGTTGGAAATTATAGTATATTATAGTATAGCGTTAGTAAGTATAGTGTTAGTAAGTGTAGTATGGTATAGTATAGCGTTAGTAGGGATAGTGTTAGTAAGTGTAGTATGGTATAGTATAGCGTTAGTAAGTATAGTGTTAGTAAGTGTAGTATGGTATAGTATAGCGTTAGTAGGAATAGTGTTAGTAAGTGTAGTGTTGCGTTAGTAAGGTATAGTATATTATAGTATAGCGTTAGCAAGTATAGTATAGCGTTAGTAAGAATAGCATATTATAGTATAGGGTTCGTAAGTATAGTGTAGCATTAGTAAGTAAGGTGTAGTATATTATAGTATAGCGTTACTAAGTATAGTATAGTGCGGGTAAGTGTAGTATGGTACAGTATAGCGTTAGTAAGTATAGCGTTAGTAAGTGTAGTATAGCATTAGTAAGGTATATTATATTATAGTATAGCGTTAGTAAGTATAGTATAGCGTTAGTAAGTGTAGTATGGTACAGTATAGCGTTAGTAAGTATAGCGTTAGTAAGTGTAGTATGGTATAGTATAGCGTTAGCAAGTATAGTATATCGTGAGTAAGTGTATTGTGGTATAGTATAGCATTAGTAAGTATAGTATAGCGTTAGTAAGTGATAGTATGGTATGGTATGGTATAGTATAGCGTTAGTAAGTATAACGTTAGTAAGTATAGTATAGCTTTAGCAAGGTATAGTATATTATAGTATAGCTTTAGTAAGTATAGTATAGCGTGAGTAAGTGTAGTATGGTATAGTACAGCGTTAGTAAGTATAGTATAACGCTGGTAAGTGTAGTATGGTATAGTATAGCATTGGTAAGTATAGCGTCAGTAAGTGTAGTATGGTATAGTATAACGATAGTAGGTATCGTGTTAGTAAGCGTAGTGTAGCGTTACTAAGGTATAGTATATTATAGTATAGCGTTAGCAAGTATAGTATAGCGTGAGCAAGTTTAGTATATCGTTCGTATGTATAGTGTTAGTAAGTGTAGTATAGCGTTAGTAAGGTATAGTATATTATGGTACAGCGTTAGTAAGTATAGTATAGCGTTAGTAAGTGTAGTATGGTATAGTATAGTGTTATTAAGTATAGAGTTAGTAAGTGTAGTATAGCATTAGTAAGGTATACTATATTATAGCATTAGTAATTATAGTATAGCGTTAGTAAGTATAGTATAGTGTTAGTAAGTATAGTATAGCGTTAGTAGGTGTAGCATAGTATATCGTTAGTAAGTATAGTATATTATAGTGTAGTGCTAGTAAGTATAGTATAGCGTTAGTAAGTATTGTATATTATAGTGTAGTGTTAGTAAGTATAGTATAGCGTTAGTAAGTATAGTATAGTGTTAGTAAGTATAGTGTAGTGTTAGTAAGTATAGTATAGCGTTAGTAAGTATAGTATATTATAGTGTAGTGTTAGTAAGTATAGTATAGTATAGCGTTAGTAAGTATTGCATATTATAGTGTAGTGTTAGTAAGTAGAGTATAGCGTTAGTAGGTGTAGTATAGTATAGTATAGCATTAGTAAGTATAGTATAGTATAGTGTAGTGTTAGTAAGTATAGTATATTATAGTGTAGTGTTAGTAAGTATAGTATATTATAGTGTAGTGTTAGTAAGTATAGTATAGCATTAGTAAATATAGTATAGCGTTAGTAGGCGTAGTATGGTATAGTATAGCGTTAGTAAGTATTGCATATTATAGTGTAGTGTTAGTAAGTATAGTATATTATAGTGTAATCTTAGTAAATATAGTACATTATAGTGTAGTGTTAGTAAGTATAGTATAGCGTTAGTAGGTGTAGTATGGTATAGTATAGCGTTAGTAAGTATTGCATATTATAGTGTAGTGTTAGTAAGTATAGTATAGCGTTAGTAGGTGTAGTATAGTATAGCGGTAGTAGGTGTAGTATGGTATAGTATAGCGTTAGTAAGTATTGCATATTATAGTGTAGTGTTAGTAAGTATAGTATAGCGTTAGTAAGTATAATATAGTGTTAGTAAGTATAGTGTAGTTAGTAAGTATAGTATATTATAGTGTAGTGTTAGTAAGTATAGTATAGTGTTAGTAAGTATTGCATATTATAGTGTAGTGTTAGTAAGTATAGTATATTATAGTGTAGTGTTAGTAAGTATAGTATAGCGTTAGTAAGTATTGTATATTATAGTGTAGTGATAGTAAGTATAGTATAGCGTTAGTAAGTATAATATAGTGTTAGTAAGTATAGTGTAGTTAGTAAGTATGGTATATTATAGTGTAGTGTTAGTAAGTATAGTATATTATAGTGTAGTGTTAGTAAGTATAGTATATTATAGTGTAGTGTTAGTAAGTATAGTATATTATAGTGTAGTGTTAGTAAGTATAGTAGAGTGTTAGTAAGTATTGTATATTATAGTGTAGTGATAGTAAGTATAGTATAGCGTTAGTAAGTATAATATAGTGTTAGTAAGTATAGTGCAGTTAGTAAGTATAGTATATTATAGTGTAGTGTTAGTAAGTATAGTATATTATAGTGTAGTGTTAGTAAGTATAGTATAGCGTTAGTAAGTATTGTATATTACAGTGTAGTGATAGTAAGTATAGTATAGCGTTAGTAAGTATAATATAGTGTTAGTAAGTATAGTGTAGTTAGTAAGTATAGTATATTATAGTGTAGTGTTAGTAAGTATAGTATAGTGTTAGTAAGTATTGCATATTATAGTGTAGTGTTAGTAAGTATAGTATAGCGTTAGTAAGTATAGTATAGCGTTAGTAGGCGTAGTATGGTATAGTATAGTGTTAGTAAGTATAGTATATTATAGTGTAGTGTTAGTAAGTATAGTATAGCGTTAGTAGGTGTAGTATAGTATAGCGTTAGTAGGTGTAGTATGGTATAGTATAGCGTTAGTAAGTATTGTATATTATAGTGTAGTGTTAGTAAGTATAGTATAGCGTTAGTAGGTGTAGTATAGTATAGCGTTAGTAGGTGTAGTATGGTATAGTATAGCGTTAGTAAGTATTGCATATTATAGTGTAGTGTTAGTAAGTATAGTATAGCGTTAGTAGGTGTAGTACGGTATAGTATAGCGTTAGTAAGTATTGTATATTATAGTGTAGTGTTAGTAAGTATAGTATAGCGTTAGTGGGTGTAGTACGGTATAGTATAGCGTTAGTAAGTATTGTATATTATAGTGTAGTGTTAGTAAGTATAGTATAGCGTTAGTAGGTGTAGTATGGTATAGTATAGTGTTAGTAAGTATAGTATATTATAGTGTAGTGTTAGTAAGTATAGTATAGCGTTAGTAGGTGTAGTATAGTATAGCGTTAGTAGGTGTAGTATGGTATAGTATAGCGTTAGTAAGTATTGTATATTATAGTGTAGTGTTAGTAAGTATAGTATAGCGTTAGTAGGTGTAGTATAGTATAGCGTTAGTAGGTGTAGTATGGTATAGTATAGCGTTAGTAAGTATTGTATATTATAGTGTAGTGTTAGTAAGTATAGTATAGCGTTAGTAGGTGTAGTATAGTATAGCGTTAGTAGGTGTAGTATAGTATAGCGTTAGTAAGTATTGCATATTATAGTGTAGTGTTAGTAAGTATAGTATATTATAGTGTAGTGTTAGTAAGTATAGTATATTATAGTGTAGTGTTAGTAAGTATAGTATATTATAGTGTAGTGTTAGTAAGTATAGTATATTATAGTGTTAGTAAGTATAGTATAGCAATAGGCAACACAACAACTCAACATGTGTATATTATGAAGCACAGTCACAGAGTAGGCTAACTTACAGCTCTCTGAGAGAAGAATATCGACTGACCAGCCACACAACAACTCTCTGCTGAGGATTAGACCCAGGTGCAAGTCTCCAGAAGACTAACAGGAATAACACATTCCAAGATGGCTTCTTCAAATGGAGCATCATTTATAATTGAATGTTCCCCGGAGGATAGATAGCTGATGTTGCTGCTGCATGATGGTTGCCAGTTTGGCTTGCTGCCAAAGCTGTATAGTACAGAGACCAGCGCTCTCACTCACTCAGCTAGGCACATTCTCTCTCATGCACACACCCACACACGCACACACGCACACACGCACACACGCACACACACACACACACACACAGCAGCAGCTCTGAGAGAAGATACCAGTCTACAGATCTCCTTCCATTGCCGCCCACTGTGACGACTCAATGTCCCAAAAAACTATTTGGCTATGGTTTCCCACTCCAACTGTCAAAATGTAACTGTCAAACTAAATTGCCCACCTAGCTAAAGTGGAAAGTTTTATTTCACCATCCCCCGCGGCTCTTGCCCCCCTCCCCGGGTGCATTGTTTTATTTCACCATCCCCCGCGGCCCTTGCCCCCCTCCCCGGGTGCATTGTTTTATTTCACCATCCCCCGCGGCTCTTGCCCCCCTCCCCGGGTGCATTGTTTTATTTCACCATCCCCCGCGGCCCTTGCCCCCCTCCCCGGGTGCATTGTTTTATTTCACCATCCCCCGCGGCACTTGCCCCCCTCCCCGGGTGCATTGTTTTATTTCACCATCCCCCGCGGCACTTGCCCCCCTCCCCGGGTGCATTGTTTTATTTCACCATCCCCCGCGGCCCTTGCCCCCCTCCCCGGGTGCATTGTTTTATTTCACCATCCCCCGCGGCCCTTGCCCCCCTCCCCGGGTGCATAGTTTTATTTCACCATCCCCCGCGGCCCTTGCCCCCCTCCCCGGGTGCATTGTTTTATTTCACCATCCCCCGCGGCCCTTGCCCCCCTCCCCGGGTGCA
>NC_034185.2:31312395-31322395 GCF_002021735.2 Oncorhynchus kisutch | reverse complement strand
ATTACTGTAGTGCTTCTTTGTTGCTGAGCAACAACATACTGAGGGCTGAGGGCCAACAGACAGGGGCCGATCATTTAACCATGGGGTAGTCAGTCCTCTATCACATACAGCTAGCTGACTGGACCTTCACTGTCTGGCCCAGACAAACAAACTCACAGACACACAGGCAGGCAGGCATACAGAAACTCATACATGCACAGAAGCACACACACATACTGACATATTGTAGCTAGCTGGACTTTCACTGGCCCAGACAACCCCACTGACACCAACACACACACAAATCAATATAGGGAAAACAATATATTTATTTTTACGCCACAAAACTGAATGTTTAACAGTTTCTGTAAGGAATGAAGACTGAGGACCCTCATATACACAATCATTTATACAGGTTGTACCAGTGGACACCAGCTTCGAGTTTCATTTTTTTCCGGTCCAATCAGACAGGGTAAGGGGTTAGTGACGGTGTCTGGTTCCTCTGGTTGTCCAGTGTCTTCTTACCTCAGTCACACTGCCACTACATTGTAATTGTATGACACACACATACAGTGCATTCGGAAGGTATTCAGACCCCTTGACTTTTTCCACATTCTGTTATGTTACAGCCTTATTCTAAAATGGATTAAATACATACAAATAATCAGCAATCTACACACAATAACCCATAATGGCAAAGTGAAAACTGTTTTTTTGTAAATGTATAAAAAAAACAAAAACAGAAATACCTTATTTACATAACTATTCAGACCTTTCGTTATGAGACTCGAAATTGAGCTCCACCTGTGGTAAATTCAATTGATTGGACATGATTTGGAAAGGCACACACCTGTCTATATAAAGTCCCACAGTTGACAGTGCATGTCAGATCAAGAACCAAGCCATGAGGTCGAAGGAATTGTCCGTAGAGGTCCGAGACAGGATTGTTTCGAGGCACAGATCTGGGGAAGGGTACCAAAACATTTATGCAGCATTGGCGGTTAACAAGAACACAGTGGCCTCCATCATTCCTACCACTCCTCAGTAAAAGGTACATGACAGCCCACTTAAAGACTCTCAGGATTCTCAAGATTCTCTGGTCTGATGAAACCAATATTGAACTCTTCGGCCTGAATGCCAAGTGTCACGTCTGGAGGAAAACTGGTACCGTTCCTATGGTGAAGCATAGTGGTGGCAGCATCATGCCGTGGGTGATGTTCTTCAGCGGCAGGGACTGGGAGACTAGTCAGGATCGAGGGAAAGATGAACGGAGCAAAGTACAGAGAGATCCTTGATGAAAACCTGCTCCAGAGCGCTCAAGACCTCACACTGGGGCGAAGGTTCACCTTCCAACAGGACAACGACCCTAAGCACACAGTCAAGACAATGTAGGTGTGGCTTCGGGATAAGTCTCTGAATGTCCTTGAGTGGCCCAGACAGAGCCCGGACTTGAACCCGACCGATCTCTGGAGAGACCTGAAAATAGCTGTGCAGCAACGCTTCCCATCCAACCCGTTAGAGTTTGAGAGTATCTGCAGAGAAGAATGGGAGAAACTCCCCAAATACAGGTGTGACAAGCTGGTAGCGTCATACCCAAGAAGACTCGAGGCTGTAATCGCTGCCAAAGGTGATTCAACCCCCACCTACATGTACATGTACAAATGACCTCTAACCTGTACCCCCACACACTATATAGCCTCGTTATTGTCATGTTTTTGTGTTACTTTCTATTATTTTGTACCTTAGTTTATTTGGTAAATATTTTCTTAACTCTTCTTGAACTGCACTGATGCTTAAGGGCTTGTAAGTGAGCATTTCACGGTAAGGTCTACATTTGTTGTATTCGGGCGCATGAAAGTTTGATTTGATTTTAATAAAGGGTCTCAAAACTTATGAAAATGTGACATTTCTGTTTTTTACATTTTTAAATATAAATTAGGTAACATATCGAAAATACCTGTTTTTGCTTCGACATTGTGGGTTATTGTGTGTAGAGTGATTGAGTTTTTTTCAACTTTAGAATAATAATAAGGCTGTAACGTAACAAAATGTGGAAAAAATGCAAAAGGTCTGAATACTTTCCGAATGCACCGTACATATCACAAAAACACACACTGACCAATGCCAAGTCCCTCTGTCCCTGTGTCCGTGCCACTGTGAGGGCAAGCCAACCTTCCTTAACCTTGCACTCGGCCAGTACTTCAAGCACTATAAATGGATAACTTACAACATATTTATCTACTCCGTGACATAAGCAAATAAAACGCTCGTCTTTTCAACATTTCCATGTTGTTCCACATGCCATTTATCCCAACATCGCAAACACAGCCAATTTTTATTATAAATATAGAGCCACAATGGAGTAAACTTTATACAAATGTAGTATAATCATGAAACATTGAATGAATGACACAAACAAACAAAACTCCAGAGTTCCATCAGAGAACTCCACTGTGTCTGCTCTGAGCTTCCAGTATTAACCACAATGCATGGTGTTCATTCCCATCCCAAACCCCCGTTGTCTGACATGGTTCACAACGTAAATGACTCCTGAGACAGAGACAGAATAGGAGGAAGACGACACTTCTCATCACCTGAAGCCGCTGCTGGTCAACTGTCAATGTTGTTAAATGGAGGTCAAACGCGTTAAAATGCAACACGTAGGCAAACACAGGACCACACTAGTGGAGGTCTTTGAAATGCAGGCCTCTTTTGGACTCTGAGTCAACACCTGATATACAGTAGGATTTCTCTCAATAGAGTATGTACAGTATGTACAGCAGTTTGTCATTGAGAAGGTTCTGCATAATGTTGCTGTCAAATACAGTATCACTGCTCTATATAGAAGACTGATGGTAGCCAATGGAGAGAGTTCTACCTGATATAACATATAATACAGCTGAAACCAGAGGAGGTTGGTGGCACCTTAATTGGGGAGGACAAGCTTGTGGTAATGGCTGGAGCGTAGTGAGTAGAATGGTGTCAAATACATCAAACACGTGGTTTCCATGGTTTCCAGGTGTTTGATGCCATTCCATTGCTCCATTCCGGCCATTATTATGAGTCGTTCTCCCCTCAGCAGCCTCCACTGGTTGAGACTATCTGTCTGTGTGCCACATTGCACCCTATTCCCTATGGGTCAAAAGTAGTGCACTATA
Source organism: Oncorhynchus kisutch (assembly GCF_002021735.2). Classification (NCBI taxonomy): domain Eukaryota; kingdom Metazoa; phylum Chordata; class Actinopteri; order Salmoniformes; family Salmonidae; genus Oncorhynchus; species Oncorhynchus kisutch. Next base: position 31,319,258 of record NC_034185.2, on the reverse strand, counting down.
TTGGGAATAGGGTGCCATTTGGGCCACAGCATATATCAAGGAGAGTGGAGTCTTGTTCCCAGGCTGGTATGTCTGGTAACAAAAACCAATGTGGCCACATGTAATGTAATTGGTCGTTAACTTCCCCATTATGCTGTATGATGGTACATTTAGATTGATTAGGATCATCAGGTTTCTCCTATTATATTATCAGATTTCTATAAATGGACTAGTCTGCTTCAGCATCCGTTGCAGTACGTCAATAGAAAGGTAATCAAAAATGCACCATTTTGGAAGATGAAAATTGATATTTGAATGTACTTTCAGCAAACCCAATCTGGAAATTGTTCAGTCTCTCTCTCTCTCTCCTTCCCCTCTACTATATCTCCATCCCTCTCGCTTTCTCCCATTACCCCCCTCTCTCATTCCAACCATCTTTCCCTCTTTTCCTCCCTCTCTCCAGGGATAGCTAATTATTCCTATAAAGCAGGCCTGTGTCCCAAATGGCACCCTATTCCCTACATAGTGCACTACTTTTGACCGGAGCACGACGGGCTAGGGGGTTCAGTACTATCTGATGCCGGCTCTATGGTTTATGCAGCCGGCCCGTGAAAATGACAAAGGGCAGGAATTATGCATGAAGGCTAGATAATGACATTGACTGTTCCATCACCCCTCTGCTGATCTGTGAAAGCCCAAACACACTTTATAATTTACACACACAAAAGCATACCAACATACACAGAATGCACAGGGAAAAGAGAAAAGAGATAGAAGACACACACACACACACACACACACACACTGCAGTAGAAGTGAGACAGCCATAACAGACAGTGAGACATGTACTCCCCCAGCGTGTCACCTTCACTTAGTCTCTTCACAGTCAGCCAAGTCAGTGTGTGTGTGTGTGTGTGTGTGTGTGTGTGTGTGTGTGTGTGTGTGTGTGTGTGTGTGTGTGTGTGTGTGTGTGTGTGTGTGTGTGTGTGTGTGTGTGTGTGTGTGTCTCACCTGCACACTCCATCACCTCCAACGCACACACGTAGTTTAACCACTCAACCACTCAACTCCAATCCTCCAGCAATAGTGAATTTGATAGGCTCGGCATATTTTCACCCCGCTGATCAACCAATTAACTCACTAATTACTGCTTCATGCATATCTGTCAGTCTCAGAATGAAGCAGGAGATTCACTGGGGATCAATACAATCTGTTGCCCCCGGTGATACACTGATGATGCTACTAGAGAGAGATAATCAAACGCTGTAGTTATCAAACGGGCGTTACTCCCCAGGGGAAGCCAGGCATAGTGGCAACTGGGGTTAATGGTTGTGTGTGTGTGTGTGTGTGTGTGTGTGTGTGTGTGTGTGTGTGTGTGTGTGTGTGTGTGTGTGTGTGTGTGTGTGTGTGTGTGTGTGTGTGTGGATCTGCCAGGTGTATCCCTGCGAGATGAATCAATTACCACGCTCAGCAACACACAAATGAACAGCAGAGGAAGATGAGAGACAAGGTTAGAATCTGTTCACTGGGAATCAGCTGGGGTGAAGGGTAGGGTTGCAAAGGGTCGGAAACTTTACGGGAAATTTCTGGACATTTTCGGGAACATTTTCCATGGGAAGTTAAGGCCGGGAATTTTGCTTAAATTCATCAAAAAAGTTAGCTTATAACAGTGAACCTTTGTTGTGTGATCCACATAAGGCAATTCTAGGTCTTGTGGCATATTTTGGTTAAACTATCCCCAATTCAATGGAATTGCAATGCTCTGCATGCACAGTGCATTCTTCCATCACAGCTGATCCTCAAGATGTTGCACACTAATGAGATGCTATTGAGCCCACACTACCACACTGCCTGAACCAAGGACTACATGCTTTCTGGTAAGTTTTGATTACAATACTGGGTGGGGTGAATATATTTTATACGACATACATGATTATTTGTTAATTTGTAAATAGCAGCCTATAGCAAAGTGTGTTTAAATAATTTGTTTTACTTGTTTACAATTTAGCTAGCTTGAGCCTACTAACTGAGGAGTGTTAATTGACCTGTTTCCATACATGTTTCATTTTATAATATTTATTTTACAAATGAGACGTTTAATCTAACTGCTTAACTATTTATCTGTACCTGGAATTGTATTTGGGTTTTTTTACATCATTTTTTTGTAATATTTACAGGAAACACAGGCATTATCTGATGTGTGGAGACATTTCATTAAAGCTAATGTTGTCACGCCCTGGCCATAGAGAGGCTTTTATTCTCTATCTTGGTTAGGCCAGGGTTTGACTAGGGTGGGCATTCTAGTTTCTTTATTTCTAGGTTGGTGTGGTTCCCAATCAGAGGCAGCTGTCTATCGTTGTCTCTGATTGGGGATCATATATAAGTTGTCCTTTTTCGTTTGGGTTTTGTGGGTAGTTATTTTCTGTTTAGTGTCTGCACCTGACAGGACTGTTTCGGTTTTCACTCTTTGTTATTTTGTTTGAGTGTTTTGAGTAATACATTTATCATGAACACTTACCACGCTGCACCTTGGTCTCCTTCTTCACCCGACGACAGCCGTTACAAATGTAGAAGGAAAAGCTGTGTACATTTGCAAATACCATGCCAAATCATATGTGAAGAATGCAAAAAAGATGCAAAATCATCTGGCCATGTGCATAAAGTTCCCTCGGCGCTCACAACAAACAACCTCTGGCAAAAGTCCCCCTACCTCTATTTGAGGTGAAAATGATGAATCAGACAACGTATCGATAGCAACAGCTCATGGTCCTCCTGGAATTGGAAGTTTTTTTGACTCAATGGAGGAACGTAGTCAGAAATGCTGACGAATGTCTTGCTCAAGGTGTGTATGCAACTGGTTCACCTCTGATGCTCACAGGCAATGTGTATTGAATGTGTATTGAAAGAGATTTCTGAATATTCTTCGCCCAGCATACACCCCTCCAACCAGACATTCTTTATCTACTCATTTTCTGGATACAGAGTTCAACAGAGTTCAAGTGAAGGTCAAGCAAATCATAGAGAAAGCAGACTGTATTGCAATCATCTATGATGGGTGGTTGAATGTTCGTGGGCAAGGAATAATTAACTACATCTCCACCCCTCAACCAGTATTCTACAAGAGCACAGACACAAGGGAAAACAGACACACCAGTCTCTACTTTGCAGATGAGCTGAAGGCAGTCATCAATGACCTTGGACCACAGAAGTTATTTGCACTGGTGATAAACAATGCTGTGAACATGACGGATGCTTGGTCTGAAGTGGAGGAGTCCTACCCTCACATCACACATCATGGCACTGAAAACAATGAATACACTCTACACGAGAGCCAAGGAAATGGTTAGGTATGTGAAGGGTCATCAAGTTATAGCTGCAATCTACCTCACCAAGCGAAGTGAGAAGAATAAGAGCACCACATTGAAGCTGCACAGCAACACCCATTGGGATGGTGTTGTCATCATGTTTGACAGTCTCCTGGAGGGGAAGGAGTCGCTCCAAGAAATGGCCATATCACAGTCTGCCGATATGGACAGCCCCATCAAGAGGATCCTCCTGGATGATTTATTTTGGGAGAGAGTGGTAAGCAGCCTGAAACTCCTGAAACCTATAGCAGTAGCCATTGCATGGATTGAGGGAGACAATGCCATCCTGTCTGATGTTCAGACTCTGCTTGCAGATGTAAGAGAAGGAATCCGTATTGCCCTGCCCACTTCACTGTTGCTCCAAGCAGAGGAAACTGTAGTTCTGAAATACATCAAAAAGCTTGCAGACTTCTGTCTGAAGCCCATACATAGCGCAGCATACAGTACATGTTGGACCTCAAGTATGCTGGCAAGAGCATCCTGTCTGGTTCAGATATCAACAAGGCCTATGTTGTCATCACTACCTTGTCTCGTCACCTTGGCCTGGATGATGGATCCTGGATCAAGGTTCTTGGCAGTCTGGCGAAGTACACTTCCAAGCAAGGGCTTTGGGATGGAGATGCAATATGGCAGTCGTCCCAACATATCTCATCAGCCACCTGGTAGAAGGGACTTTGTGGATCTGAGGCTCTTTCCCCTGTTGCCTCCATCATCCTCCAAATCCCATGAAATTAGCCGCCTAAGAGCGCAACTGGTCCTTGTTTGGGTACACACACACTAAAGCACGCAACAGGCTGACCAATACAATGGTTGAAAAATTGGTGGCCATCTGGGCAAATTTGAGGCTTTTTGAGCCTGACAACGAGCCATCCTCAACAAGGTTGGAAAGTGACAGTGAAGATGAGGCCTCAGAGTCTGATGTTCAAGAGGTGGACGTTGAGGAGGTTCAGGGAGAAGACATGGAAGCCTGAGAGGAAGACAACCAAAGCTTTAGTTTCTAGACCTACATTTTACAGATGTATGTTGAAAATGTTTTTGGGAGATGCGATGGATCATTGGGGATAATTCAATATTCCCTTTATTTTGCTGTTCAGTGAAATCATCCCATGTGAAGAATCAACTCATTTAATTAAAGTTAAATTCGTTAACTAAATTGTTTTTAAAATTTCTATTGGAAGTATTTAATCATTTGCAATTATGTCTACTTATGACAAGGTAAAAGGTTTATGTTTCTGTCTCCATATGATATGGTAAATATATTCAATGCAAAAAACATCTACATTTAAATGGTATTAATATTAATATTATTCCTGTTAATTCCCATATATTCCTGTTAATTCCCATATATTCCCGTTAATTCCCAGGGAAAGTTTGTGCAACCCTAGTGAAGGGTGGAGGACAGAGGAGAAGGGAGAATGAGAGGGGGGTGGGGTGGGGAGGAGAAAAGCTCTGCCTGAAGACATTCCATCCCTCTTGAATTTAACTTCTTTACATTTTTCAAATGTTCAAATCTAACTTCAAATAACCAGAGTGACTTAACAGCCCACACAAGTTCCTACTTCTCTAGGAATAACCAGAGTTGATGACAGCTGACACTGGGGCTTGGCACAGACACTTATCCAGAAAAGTGCTTAGTGCACCTGGGAGGCAGCAGACATAGTTCCCCTGAGGGTCATTGAGCTCTGGGGGTAAACTGAAGGTAAAGAGACAAAGTGGTGGTGATGATGTGATGTCAGAGAAAGAGAGTAGAGAGAGGGAGAGAGAGAGGGAGAGAGAGAGAGAGAGAGAGAGAGAGAAGAGAGAGAAGAGAGAGGAGAGAGAGAGAGAGAGGGGGAGAGAGAGAGAGAGAGAGAGAGAGAGAGAGAGAGAGAGAGAGAGAGAGAGAGAAGAGAGAGAAAGAGAGTAGATAGAGAGAGAGAGAGAGAGAGAGAGAAGAGAGAGAAAGAGAGTAGATAGAGAGAGAAGAGAGAAGAGAGAGAGAAGAGAGAGAGAGAGAGAGAGAGAAGAGAGAGAAAGAGAGTAGATAGAGAGAGAGAGAGAGAGAGAGAGAGAGAGAGAGAGAGAGAGAGAGAGAGAGAGAGGGGGGGGAGAGAGAGAGAGAGAGAGAGAGAGAGAGAAGAGAGAGAAAGAGAGTAGATAGAGAGAGAAGAGAGAAGAGAGAGAGAAGAGAGAGAGAGAGAGAGAGAGAGAGAGAGAGAGAGAGAAAGAGAGTAGATAGAGAGAGAAGAGAGAAGAGAGAGAGAAGAGAGAGAGAAGAGAGAGAGAGAGAGAGAGAGAGAGAGAGAGAGAGAGAGAGAGAAAATTAATACAGGTAACGAGTGGAGGACAGAGGAGCCTCTTAAAGATCTGGAGGAGCCTCTTGCTTGTTTGTAGGTGACCAAATACGTATTTTCCACCATAATTTGCAAATGAATTCATAAAAAATCCTACAATGTGATTTTCTGGATTTTTTTTTCTCATTTTGTCTGTCATAGTTGAAGTGTACCTATGATGAAAATTACAGGCCTCTCTCATCTTTTTGAGTGGGAGAACTTGCACAATTGGTGGCTGACTAAATACTTTTTTGCCCCACTGTATATATATCAACATATATATCAACGAATTGGCGCGGGCACTAGAAAAGTCTGCAGCACCCGGCCTCACCCTACTAGAATCCGAAGTCAAATGTCAACCAAGGAAGGCCTACAGCAGCACCTAGATCTTCTGCACAGATTCTGTCAGACCTGGGCCCTGACAGTAAATCAAGTAAGACCAAAATAATGGTGTTCCAAAAAAGGTCCAGTCGCCAGGACCACAAATACAAATTCCATCTAGACACTGTTGCCCTAGAGCACACAAAAAAACTATACATACCTAAGCCTAAACATCAGTGCCACAGGTAACTTCCACAAAGCTGTGAACGATCTGAGAGACAAGGCAAGAAGGGCATTCTATGCTATCAAAAGGAACATAACTTTCAACATACCAATTAGGATCTGGCAAAAAATACTTGAATCAGTCATAGAGCCCATTGCCCTTCACGGTTGTGAGGTCTGGGGTCCGCTCACCAACCAAGACTTCACAAAATGGGACAAACGCCAAATTGAGACTCTGCACGCAGAATTCTGCAAAAATATCCTCTAAATACAACGTAGAACACCAAATAATGCATGCAGAGCAGAATTAGGCCGATACCCACTAATTATCAAAATCCAGAAAAGAGCTGTTAAATTTTATAACCACCTAAAAGGAAGCGATTCCCAAACCTTCCATAACAAAGCCATCACCTACAGAGAGATGAACCTGGAGAAGAGTCCCCTAAGCAAGCTGGTCCTGGGGCTCTGTTCACAAACACAAACACACCCCACAGAGCCCCACGACAGCAGCACAATTAGACCCAACCAAATCATGAGAAAACAAAATGATAATTACTTGACACATTGGAAAGAATTAACAAAAAAACAGAGCAAACTAGAATGCTATTTGGCCCTAAACAGAGAGTACACAGTGGCAGAATACCTGACCACTGTGACTGACCCA